>NC_056729.1:1672076610-1672331610 GCF_019279795.1 Protopterus annectens
CTTCTAACCTCAACCCAATTTATGGATCTATGCAAGGCATCTGACATAGTCAATCATCACCTTCTCCTAACTAAAATCTCTTCTTATGGGCTATCACCCTCATCACTTATTGTAATTGGTTTTATAGTTACCTCAACAAACCTCCAAGAAGACTATTTCAAATCACCACAGGTAAAACCTTTATTAACAAGCTTATGCAACAATGCTTCTTCAGGTTTAAAAAAGAAAACAGCCTACATCTGGTTTATATAACAATCAAGACCACATGACTTAAAATACAGGTACTCTTTAGTTCCTTCATATCATCTGCCTCAACTTTAAAACAAATTAAAGTCAATCAAGTCTATTCAAACCTGGGCTTGAATCTGCTCTTACTTTATAAATCCACATATATTCTGCATTGTGTTTGAACAACTACATGTCCACCCAACTTATTCTCATAGAATCCCCACATAACTAAAAAATTAAAACAACAAGCCCTTTTTTAAAAGAAACATCTTTATTAAATTATCACTTATGTCATACACAATCGTACATTTATATAAATGAAAACAAACCATATTGAGACAATCCCAGTTGCAAAAATTTTACGTCAAAAACCATATTGACGTAATTCTAGTTGCAAACATTATACATCACTTATAATCTACCCAATCATTGTCAGTCAAACATTTTGCCTTCTTTTAAACCTCATTTCCCCCTGTATGTATTGTTCCCACAATTTCCATTTTTCCTTTGTAATTTGCTCCTACCCTTTTCTAAAGACCCCAATTCCAGTTGTTTTATCTCTGGTATTATATTCACTAGTTCTAGTACAGTTGGTTTAGACTTTGATTTCCATGTTCTAGTAATTGCTTTTTTTGGCAGCCACCATAATTAGAGCCAGAATAAAAACTGAGTGACAACAAACACGGCTATGTAAAATAATCCAAAAAGCTTTTATTATAACTTAGTAAGCACTTTCGGGTTGAACTCAATGCTTCATCAGACTTTAAAAATACACAAATTAACACTCACTATTTAAAATCCAAGCCACAAATCAGAGACTGATTCCAGTTATGACATCATAGCAAGCTATCCAATCAGCTATAGAAACTCTGATAGCAAATTAGACAGTACAGTATCTGCCAATGTGTACTAAAAAATAAACTATAATTTCTAGTGTAGCTTAAGTATATATAAAAAACTACTTATCTACTTGTCACCTAGTTCTAACAGTATAAATGTGCTTAGTCACAGTAAAATATGCAAGTCCAAAACCATTAAATATAGTTCTGTGAGACTCAAAAAAAACCATATCAGATCAGTTGATTGCAGGATTACATGATAAAATGAGTAAATGAATATTTAATGTCTTGTGTATACTTGCTTAATTTATCTCCCTACTTAAAGAAGACATATAAAAACTGCAGGCTCCTGTCTGTTGCATTTAGAATTGCTAGCTGTTTCCAGCATTCAAAATTCAATGCTTACAAGTGGCTGTAACTAAAAAATGCAGTCAGTTTCTTAAGCATAGCCACAACATTGCAGTGAAGAATTCATAAATGCATACTGTGAAGATCAGTTAAAAACAAACTGCTACCACAACAGCATAAGTGAATCACCGGTCTAACAAGAGACGATTAAACAATGAAGAAGAAATACCAAGGTGCCTGCATTCAAGTAGATGAGCTATGACAGTTGAAAAAAACAAAAAAGTTCAGCATAAAACATTAAATAAAACCCCAAAAAGTTCAGTATAAAATATTACTTCACAGCAAACATCTATGCAGGTGTCATATTATAATCCCAGTCTCAATGGGCAGAGCCCATGTGTACACATGAAACTTAAAAGCTATAAGAATACGAGCTAACTAATGTTACTAAAAAACATCAACCATCATTCGAGTGTTATATGTAGAAATGTGTATGTCCGCTTAAAAGTGTAAACTCTTATAATCAAAAGGAACAGTACTCATTCAGTAAAATTAAAATGAAAGTACCTTACCTGATAAAAACATCCAAAAATGTGCTAATTACTTATAATCCTGCAGAACCAGGCCAGTCAAGGTGCATAGATCCTAAAAGCACCAAACAGGGTAAACAAACCTGAAGTTGCTTAAGAACTGTCCTCTATATGCATAGAGACAATCAAAGGAATCTGTGTGAAAGAAGGGTGTTACAGCCTATCATTCCCTTTAGCTGGAGTCAAATAACCAGTCAATGGAGTTAAATGTGATTCTATGAGAGAGAAAAAAATAAAAATAAAAACATTTTAGTGAGGCAATGGTCTAGCTTTCAAAAAAGGTTTAATGGAAATAGCTTCATTTGTCCATAACACCGGTCTTCTTGTAACCGAATGATACATTCTTGTTCAGTCTTCTCAGTTTTATTCTTCCTGTCACCCATTCTGTTGTCCTCTTTCAAAGTGTCCAGTACCATAAATTTGAAATGATATTCTACTCCTTGCTCCACAACATGTGGCCACAGCTGTATCTTCCTTCCTAATTTTATATAAATCTTCTTTGATCCTGTTCCTAACTGCCCTGTTCATTTTTCCTATGTAGAAACTGGGACATTTCATGTAAATAGCTAAATAGACCACATTCTTGATCCAGCAATCAGCATAACTCAGAAGTCTCACAACCTTGCCAGTAGTGGGATGAACAAAATGATCAGTATTGGCTATAAATGAGCAGATATTACACCTCCTGCAACTGAAGGTTCCCACCTTACTGGGATCATTGACATTCTGTCCATCACTGTTCTGGAAGCATGCACTTCTTCTTATATATTTAACATTCTTTTATGTAATGCTGGGATGTGGACCCACAATTTGAAAGATATTATCATCAGACGTCGATATGTGCCAGTTCTTCTGGATGAAGTTGATTATACTCTGATTGTCAGATGTGAAAGGCGGTACTAAGCAACATTTCTTATTTATGACAGGTTCTTTCTTCTCTGCAGATTTCATCTTCTTTTTAGAGAAATAGGGCTTGCCTCTACCTTGCTTTTCAAAATTCACTGCGTCAGTAATTTCTAGATATTCCTTCGAGTAACCCCTGTCTTCAAGATTCTTGATCACATTGTCCATTGTTGTGTTGACCTCCATATCATTGTTGGTGATCCTTGATAACCTCAACATTTGGCCTTTGATAATATTTTGAAATACAAAGGTGAGATGCATACTAGATCTCTCCAGAACATTGTTCTTCCAGCACGGTTTCTTATAGACTGTTATCTGTATTTGACCATCTTTAATCTTCAGATTAACATCTAGGAAGTTGATCTCTTCTCTAGATGCTTGCATGGTAAATTTTAAAAAATCAGTTGTGTTACCTATATATGTCACAAACTCATCCAGTATCTATCTACTTCCAACCCACACCAAGAATATATTGTCCACAGAACATTTGTAAAAGGTGACCTTGTTGCCATATATTTCATGTGAAAGGGCTAGCTTGATCTCCCAATTGGCCATCACTAAGTTTGCATATGATTTAGTACAAGAGGTGCCCATGGCTACCCCAGTTTTCTGCAGATAGCATTTACCATTAAATATAAGTGCATTGTTCTCTAAGATAATCTCAGTTAACATACACAATAGATTAATCAGTTTAGAAGTAAAATCAGCCTGGGCCAATAATATATTTTTTTAAAAAGTCTATTCCTGTTTGGTTAGGTATACATGTAAATAAGGAATAGACATCAAGAGTGACAAACCACATGTCTTCTGTAATAGATCGTTGTTGCTGTTAAGATTGTGATTATAATACCACGCCTGCTTAGATGTTTACTCTGAAGTAATGCTTTATACTGAACTTTTTTTGGTTTTATCAACTGTTTTATACTGAACTTTTTTTTGTTTTTTTTCAACTGTCATGGCTCATAGGTTCATAGGTTCATAGGTAGATACTGGGCTATCTGCCCGAAGGCATATATTAGCCCAGCCACGTTGTGCGGTATTCACCACCCCTTTGGTTAGTTCCATAGGCCCTTGATCTAGCAGCTAGTACCCTTGACCCCTATCTAGTAGAGCTGTTGGTATGATCCCTGGTGTGAACTTTCTGTTACCCATCCACTCGTCAAGGTTCCTCTTGAAGAGTGATAGTGAGGGGCTCTGTCTTATGTAGATCGGGACCTTGTTCCATAGCAAGGGAAGTCTTTGCGAAGGGAATCTATCCCTCCAGCATGTTCTATTCATTGTTGTGCTGAGGTTTATATCCCTAGAGCGTGTAGCTCGAGTGGATTTGGTTTTGCTAAGATAGAGCATGTTCAACAGTTCTGGGTTGGACACGGCTCTGTATGTTAGACAGAGATTGCCTCTGAGAAGGCGGTATGCAACAGTGAAAAGCCTTAGTTTTTTCAATCGTGCTGCATAGGGCGACTGTTTGAGGCTAGTAATCCTCTTAGTGAGGTACCTCTGTGGTCTCTCCAGCTGCTGGAGATGCCTAGCCAGGTACATTCCAATTGGTGCATTGTACTCAATAATGGGTCTGATGAGGGAAGAGTAGAGGGGCACCATTACATCCTTAGATCTTGATGCAAACCCTTTCGTGATCAGATGGGTCACATAGAAGGATTTTCTAACCACCTTGGCAACATGGTTATCAAAGGAAAGCTGACTATCTACTTGGGTCCCTAGATCCCTTAGTACTACTTCTGATTTCAGGGGGTTACCTCCTATGGGGTAGTTCGCGGGTACTCTGTTTTTTCCAAAGGGGATTACTACGCATTTTTTAACATTTAGCTTGAGACCATGGCTTTGACACCATGCATCAGTCTCATTAAGGCCCTTCTGGAGGAAATCCATGTTGGCCGGAGACTCTATTATAGCACCCAGTTTGCAGTCATCCGCAAACTTGGTCAGCCACAGCCCATCAGTGCTTGCCTGTACTTCTGAGAAGTATATGCCAAACAGGAGGGGCCCCAGGACAGAGCCCTGTGGCACACCGCTTGTTACTGGTCTGGATTCGGACATAGATCCCGCTACTCTTACTTTGTGGGATCTGTCTGAGAGCCAGTTTGCGATCCATCTTGTGACGTAAGGGTTTATACCCAGGTTGGTGAGTTTATCAATAATACCCGAATGGGGAATGATGTCAAATGCTTTAGCAAGGTCAAGGTAAGTCGTGTGTACCTCCTTTCCCTTATCTATAGCCTGAGTAACTGTCTCAAAGAAGTCCACCAGGTTCATGAGACATGATCTGCCCTTGACAAAGCCGAACTGTGTGGGGTCAAGTGTTTGGAGGTTCCCAGTCTCTCCATTTATGAGTTCCATAATGATTCGCTCCATTGCCTTACAGATCAGACTGGTCAGTCTTATTGGTCAGTAGTTCCCAGGGTCGGTTGTAGGCCCACCCTTGTGCAGCGGAACCACCATTGCTGTGCACCATTCTATGGGCACATATCCTGTCGAGAGGCTGAGACTGAACAGGGTATTCAGATGCATGGTTAATTCATTTTGGAGCTCACGTATGACACAGCCTGGGACACCATCTGGTCCCATGGAGGCAGTGTTTTTAGCTTTAGATAGAGCCTTATTAACCAACATATCAGTAATAATTGAAGTTACACAATCCCCTGGAATAGTAATAGGCCCTGTAGGTGGTGAGGGGGGGAGGATTTGCACTGAACCTGTCAGCCAAGATGTTGGCAATGTCAGTGGGGTCAATGTATTTTGTTCCATTTTGTGCTAGCTCAGAACAGACCTGAGCATTGCCATTTAGGTTTTTGATGTAACCATAGAAGGCCTTATGGTTATCCTTGGCATCCTTAGCAACTTTCTTTTCTAAATTGGCTTTAGTTGACTTGATGAGGGCCCTCAATTTCTTACTAAAGCTGATCAGGGAAGATTTTTCTACTTGAGATTTGGCCTTTTTTTGTACAAGTCTCCTCCTTTTATTGTATAGTTTGCTTATGGCCGGGGTCTACCAGACTGGTTTCTTCTTGCTTGAGGAAGGAGTCTTGGTTTTATTTGGGATAGCACAGTCCATGCAATCCTGAAGATGTATATAAAGTGCCTTGGTGTAGGATTCTGCATCCTGGATATCATTATCCTTCTGCAAGGGGATAGTGAAGCTTTCCACTTCTGATGCAAGTAGTTTAAAGTTTGCTTTGGAAAGGTTTTTTACAATGTTTTTTTTGACTGGGGGAGGTGGAGGAGTGAGGATGTCTAGGGTTATCAGTTTGTGGTCTGATCTGACCAGAGAGGGAGTGATAACGGGTGTGGTACAATGGGCGCCCATATTTGTGATGACTAAATCCAATATGTTGTCCCCTCTAGTGGGAGAACATACCAGTTGTTCAAGGGCATTTGAATTTATAAATTCTATGAACCGCTGGGCATAGGAATTAGAACTTTGGTAGTTCACCCAGTCTATACCAGGGTAGTTGAAATCACCCAAAATTATGGTGTTGGGTAGGACCTTTACATTTTCCAATGCCTCAAGGAATGCTGAGTGAGCATCTTGGGACATGGCGGGCGATCTATAACAGGCTACGACTTGAAATGTGGTTTTGCCTGCTGATAGTTGCGCATGGATGATCTCTGGGGCATCATGCTGTGCCACTAACCTGGAGATGTGGGTATCCTTGATGAATATGGATACACCTCCGCCCTTTCTACTGCGATCTGGTAACTGAGGCCGGAAGGTATGATATGAATTGTAACCTGGTAGTGCTGGGGTGCTCTCTGGAGCCTTGAACCAGGTTTCCGTCACTGCACAAACATCGATTTTCTCCATAATGAGGAGTGCCTTGAGTGCATGCATTTTGAGGATGAGACTTCTGGCATTGAGTAGCATTACCCTTAGTTTTTTGTTACCTGTGCTGGTTACGGTGGTTGGTTTGTCCTTTGAGCCTTGCCTAAAAAGGCACTATGGTTATGGCAAGAGCCTTGGCCAGTATTCGAAAGCCGAGGGGTGACAGGTGCAAACCATCTCTGGCGAAACAATGAGGCTTGTAGGTCTAGGATCAGAGACTACTTGAATGCAGGCACCTTGGTATTTATTCTTCATTGTTTCATCTTTTTTTGTTAGATAGGTGATTCACTTATGTTGTTGTGGTAGCAGATTGTTTTAACCGCTCTTCATGGTATGCATTGAGGAATTTTTACATTTCACTGCAATGCTGTGGCTATGCTTAAGAAACTGACTGCATTTTTTTGTTACAGCCACTTGTAAGCATTGAATTTTGAATGTTGGAAACACCTAGCAATTCTAAATGCAACAGAGAGGAACCTATAGCTTTTATATGTCTTCTTTACATAGAGAGATAAATTAAGCAAGTATATAGAAGACATTAAATATTCATTCAGTTATTTCATCATGTAATCCTTGCAATCAATTTATCTGATGTGTTTTTTTTTGAGTCTCACAGAACTATATTTAATGGTTTTGGATTTTTATATTTTACTATGACTAAGCACATACTGTATCTGCTGTTAGAACTAGGTGACAAGTAGATAAGTAGATGTTTATATATATTTAAGTTCTACTACAAATTATAGTTTGTTTTATTTATTTTTAGTACACACAGATAGTGCACTGTCTAATTTGCTGTCAGAGTTTCTATAGCTGATTGGATAGCTTGTTATGATGTCATAAATGGAATTAGTCTCTGATCCTAGACCTAGCCATTACCAACATGAGTGACTGGTGTTCCACACCTGAAGTCAACTCCTCGTTGGTCAGATCTGACCATAAGATAATCACCCTAGCTATCCACATCCCACCCCCACCCCCTATTAAGGAAGCCATGGTAAAAAATTTCTCCAAAGCCAACTTCATGCTTCTTAAGACAGAAGTGGTGAACTTCATGACACTGATGCAGATGGACAATACAGTTACGACTGCTGAATCCTATACCAATGCACTCTATAAGCACTTACATGAGTGCATGGATCGTGCTATCCCAAACAGAACTAAGATGCTATCCTCCAAAAAAAGGAAGCCAATCTGGTGGTCCCCTGCCATACACAAACTCTACAACAGAAGGAAGAAACTGTTGCAAAAGAGAGTAAAATCCCATGAGTGGAGGAGCTCCCTGGTCATCCTCAGTAAGAAGCTGAGATCCCTTATAAGATCCTCCAAAGCTAACTATGAAAACAAAATTGCCACTGATTCTAGGGACAACCACAAACCATTCTATAGCTATGTCAAGAATCTCAATGGCCACACCCAGATCTGCTTTGAGTTACAGCACAACGGCATGGAAATGAGAGAACCAACTGATATTTCCAACATCCTGGCAGATAGATTCAGTGCTAACTTTACCCCCCCCCCCCTCACTCCCTAAAGGGCCCATATCTATTCAGGAAGAATGCAGAGTCCCTGTAATCATAACTACTCAGGTAAAAGCTGCATTCTCTAAAGCCAAAAACACAGCATCCATAGGACCGGACAACATCCCAGGCTGCGTTTTACATGAACTTCAGAACGAACTGGCTCCCCACCTAAGCACAATGTTCAATCACAGCCTCACATCTGGCTTCATGTCTACTGAATGGTGCACAGCAACAGTTATCCCAATCCACAAAGAGGGAGTCACCACTGATCCCATGAACTATCGCCCTATTAGCCTGACGAGCCTGGTCTGTAAGGCCATGGAATGTATCATCATGGAACTCATAAACAAAGACATTGGTAACCTCCAAACTCTGGATCCCACCCAGTTTGGGTCTGCGAAAGGCAGATCATGCCTCCTGAACCTGATTGACTTCTTTGAGGCAGTCACCAAAGCTGTAGACAAGGGTAAGGTGGTTCACACAGCCTATCTAGATCTCACCAAGGCTTTTGACACCATCCCCCATTCTGGAATTATAACTAAACTCACTAAACTAGGTATAAATCCCTACATCACAAGATGGGTTGCCAACTGGTTCACTGACAAAACCCACACTGTAAAAGTTGCAGACTCCAAATCTGACTTCAAACCAGTGACAAGTGGAGTACCACAGGGTTCAGTCTTGGGACCTCTCCTGTTTGGTATCTACTTCTCTGAAGTACAGGCTAACACAGAAGGCCTTTGGCTAATGAAGGTCACAGATGACTGCAAACTAGGAGCCATTGTTGAGTCCCCAAATGATGAGGACATCCTACAGAAGGGCCTCACTGAGACAGATGCCTGGTGTCAGAGCCATGGCCTCAAGCTCAATGCCAAAAAGTACATTGTCATCCCCTTTGGTAAAAACTCTGTACCCGTGAACTACCACATAGGTGGCAGTCTACTTAATACTGAATGTGTGATAAGAGACCTTGGGACCCAGGTGGACAGTAGTCTCTCCTTTGATAATTACATCGCCACAGTAGTCAGGAAATCCTTCTATGTGGCACACCTCATCACAAAAGGGTTCTCATCCAGGAAAAAAGAGGTCATTGTTCCCCTCTACTCGACACTCATTAGACCCATTATAGAGTACAACACCCCTTTTGGAACGTACCTCACAAGACATCTGCAGCAGCTGGAAAGGCAACAGAAGTACCTTGCAAAGAGGATTACTGGCCTGAAACAGATGCCCTACACTGACCATCTCAAAAAACTCCAGCTTTACTCTGTAGCATATCACCTACTCCGAGGTGATCTCTGCCTAACATATAAAGCTATGTCAAACCCAGAGCTGTTGGACATGCATACACCTAATGAAATCCCAATCCCTCCGAGCTACACGCTCTAGGGACCTAAACCTTGTCACCACTATAAACAGGACATGCTGTAGGGATAGATTCCTGTCCCAGAGACTTCACATACTCTGGAACAAGCTACCCATCTATGTCAAGCAAAGTTCCTCATTAGCACTCTTCAAGAAAAATACACCCCGGGGATTACTTCTGTGGCTCTTCTCAACAGGGGCACAGGAAATTAATTTTCTTGGGTGGTGTAAGCCAGGGAACCTTGTTGGCTAGGCTTACTTATGCCCTTGGGCCAATAGCCTAGTACCTACCTATGAACCTATGAACCTATGAACCTATTTGTGGTTTGGATTTTAAATATTGAGTGTTAATTTGTGTATTTTTAAAGTCTGATTAAGTGTTGAGGTTGACACGAAAGTGCTTACTAAGTTACAATAAAAGCTTTTTGGTTTATTTTACATAGCTGTGTTTGTTGTCATTCAGTTTTTATTCTGGTTCTGTCTTAGTGTACTGGTGTGACAACTTCAGCCTGGCTGTGCAGTTATTTTATACTCTTTTGGAGCCACTATAATTAGGCTCAGCAATGTCTTACAACACCAAACATACTTGTCATAGGTGACTCCATAGTCAGACACACTGACGTCCCACTCACCAGGCTGAACAAGGAGAGGGTCACAGTAAGCTGCCTATCGGGCGCTAGAATCCGCCACATAACACAAGCACTCGGGTCACTCCACAGCAAGTACAAATATGACACAGTCATTGTCCATGCTGGTGTGAACGACCTGAGACGTACCTCCCTGGACTGCATGAAAAGAGACATAGAGGAGCTCTCTGATTATGTAGCCCAGGCAGGTATGACCCTAACCCTGAGCAGTATCCTTCCTTCACCAAGAATGATGCCACAATATAGAGACAAGATGATCAGCTTTAACAATTGGCTTAATGTCTGGTGTCATTCAAAGGGGATCCAGTGTCTGTCTGCCTGGGATGACATGCTTGACAAGCCACGCTGCTTCGCAAGGGACGGCTTGCACCTGTCACCCTGGGATTCCGGATATTGGCTAAGGCTCTTGCCACCCCATAGTGCCTTTTTAGGCAAGGCTCAAATTCTAAACCTACCACCCTAGAAAACAAAAATGGGAAGAAATTGAGGGTAATGCTGCTCAATGCCAGAAGTCTAAATCTCAAAATGCACGCACTCGAGGCCCTTCTCAGTATGGAGAACATCGATGTCTGTGCTGTAACTGAAACCTGGTTCAAGGCTCCTGAGAGCACCCGGCACTATTAGGTTTTACCTCATATCATGCGTTCCGCCCCAAAACCCAGACCACTCCACAAAAGGAGGGTGTATCCATATTCATAAAGGATACTCACACCTCCAGGTTGGTGGCAACGCATGAAGCTTCAGAAACCATCCAGGTGCAACTAACAATAGGCAAAACTGCTCTACAAATTGTAGCATGCTACAGGCCACCCTCTCAAACTCAGGAACCCCACACAGCCTTCCTGAAGACACTGGAGGGTATAAATGTATCTCCAAACACCATCATATTGGGTGACTTCAACTCCCGAATATAGACTGGGAACATTACTCAAGCCCTAACTTTCTAGCCCAACGGTTCCTGGAGTTCATAAATTCAAATGCCATGGAACAGCTAGTCACTGTTCCCACGAGAGGAGAAAATATACTAGATCTCATTGTCACAAACATGGGGACAAAATGCTCCACACCGGAAGTATATCCCTCATTGGTGAGATCTGATCATAAACTAATCTCACTGGAAATCCACATCCCGCCCCCACCCCAAACAAAAGACCATAGTGAAGAACTTCTCTAAAGCAAACTTCACACTACTCAAGACTGGTGTGGTATCCTTCAAGGCCCCTGAGTCAGAGGAAACCACAACCCAAGCTGCGGAAGCCCTTACAAATGCCTTCTATGAACACCTCCAGGACTGCATGGATCAGGCAATCCCAAATAAAACCAAGACTCTTTCCACAAAGGGCAAACGTCCAGTCTGGTGGACCCCAGCCATTAACAAACTTTACAATAAGAGGAGAAAGCTATTACATGATAGAACAAAATCCATAAAAGGGAAGTCACCCTGATCATTATTAGTAAAAATTACGAGCACTCATAAAATCAACTAAGGCCAATTTTGAGAGAAAAATTGCCGTGGATTCAAAGAACAATCATAAGGCCTTTTCAGCTACGTTAGGAACCTGGGTGGAAACTCACAGATATGCTCAGAATTAGTCCAAAATGATACAAAAATCACTGAACCCACAGACATTGCCAACATACTGGCAGACAGGTTCAGTGCAAACTTCACCCCCCCCCCCTAAAGGAGAGATAACTATCCCAGCCGAGTGTAGCCTCCCGGACATCTCAAATGCGCAGGTGAAAGCTGCTCTCTCTAAAGCTAAAAACACAGCATCAATGGGACCGGATGGTGTCCCCGGCTGTGTGCTACACGAGCTAAATGAGGAATTAAACCCGCACATAAGGCAGCTGTTTAATCTCAGCCTTACCACAGGATACGTGCCCAAGGAGTGGCGTACGGCAACTGTGGTCCCACTCCACAAAGGTGGCGCCTACACGGACCCTGGTAATTACCGCCCCATAAGCTTAACAAGTCTAGTCTGCAAAGCTATGGAGAGGATCATAATGGAGCTCATAAACAAAGATATAGGGGACTTGCAGACATTGGACCCGACCCAGTTTGGCTTTGTCAAGGGAAGATCATGCCTTTTGAACTTGGTCGACTTCTTCGAAATAGTCACCAAGGCCATTGATGAGGGAAAGGCAGTCCATACAGCCTACCTTGACCTTGCAAAGGCTTTCGACACAATACCCCACTCGGGTATTGTAGAAAAACTTACCAGCTTAAATGTAAACCCATATGTCACAAGATGGGTTGCAAACTGGCTTAAGGACAGAACCCACAGGGTTAGAGTTGCTGGCGCTGTGTCAGACTCCAAGCCGGTCACAAGTGGTGTCCCACAGGGCTCGGTCCTTGGCCCCTATTGTTTGGCATCTACTTCTCAGAAGTACAGGCCAACATGGGAGGACTTTGGCTGACAAAGTTTGCAGATGACTGCAAACTGGGCGCCATAGTGGAAAGTGCATCGGACACTGATATCCTTCAGAAGGGACTCACGGAAACAGATAGCTGGTGCCAGAGCCATGGCCTGAAGTTAAACGCCAAAAATGTATAGTCATACCCTTCGGGAAAAACAAGGTAACCCCAAGCTACCATATAGGTGGCAATCCACTAAGCACAGAAGAGGTTATCAGGGACCTGGGGACCCAGGTTGACAGTGGCCTTTCTTTTGACACTCACATTGCTAAAGTGGTTAGAAAGACCTTCTACATTGCCCACCTGATCATGAAGGGATTCACATCCAGATCTAGTGAGGTCATTGTTCCCTGTACTCTTCACTTATCAGACCAATGATCGAGTACAATGCCCCATTCGGGATGTATCTCACCCGACATCTGCAGCAATTGGAGAGACCCCAAAAGTTCCTCACCAAAAGGATAAAGGACTCCAAAATCTGTCATATGCTGCCAGATTGAAGAAACTCCAGCTCTATTCAGTCGCATACCGTCTGCTCAGAGGTGACATGTGCCTGACATACAAGGCCATGTCCAACCCGGAATTAATGGACATGCTCCACCTCAAAAAATCCAAATCCACCAAAACCACTAGAGCAAGCGACTTAAACCTTAGCACGGATATAAATAGGACGTGCTGGAGGGATAGATTTATCACTCAGAGACTCCCTATGCTGTGGAATAAAATCCCGGTCCATGTGAGGCAGAGCACCTCGCTGACTCTGTTCAAGAGAAATCTAGACCTGTGGATGGGAGATCGTAGGTTTACCCCGGGAATCATCTCTGGGTCACTGCTGGACAGAGGCACAACAAACTAATGGGCACAGTATTTTTTCATATAAGGGGTGGCGTAAGCCACAATAATTTGGGCTAGGCTTATAAATGCCTTAGGGCAGATAGCCTAGTATAAACCTATGAACCTATGAACCTATGTCTATGCAATTCTGTATCATAGCTCAGAATCATTTCCTTAGTTATGTCAATTTGCTCACCCAGCATCTCTGACAGAGTAGTTTGCAGGGAATCTTTAACATCTCCCAGCAAATTACACTCCCAGAAAATATGTTCCCAATTACCTCTTTCTTCCCCATCACACCTCCAACATTTGCTATCTACCTTGTAGAGCTTTTAGTACTGGGGTATAAAAATATCTATGTAAACATTTCCAAGCAAAAATCCTAGATTTTCTAGATTTTGTTGCATATTTGGAAGACATACATATATTCTTCCATTGCTCTTTGTAAATTCCTTATCCAGTCTCTCTTCCAAATCTTTTTTAACCTCCTCTGATTGATTCTTATAGTTATCATGCAATATTTTATATGTTATGCTAATTATTTTATTATTTTAAAGACTGTTTCTGTTCTCGATTTTACTAAAAACTCTACCAGTGCTGATATTTCATATAGGACACCCATATTTCTTTCACTTTGCTTGTACTCTGATGTCAATTCTTGATAGGGAAGACAATTTTTAACCTGCAGTCCCAATACATTCCTGTCATCTTCCCATTCTATTATCTAGCCATCTCTATTTATTTGCTTCCAGTACCTTGATTCCTTTGCCATTTTTCTCCAATAAATTCCAGGCTTAGTTCTTAGAATACTTTCTGCTCCTTTATGAATATAATATTCTGTATGATTATTGTTATTCTCCTTAAAGGTCGGCATCCAAAATCCTGGTCTCTCATTGTTCCTTGAGCTTCTCCTCCCTGTTTATCATCATCCCTTTCAACTTTGAATTATAGTTTTCTGTTTGTGCTATGTATAGGAGCCTTAACTGTGTTGCTCTGAAATACCCCTTCAAATTGGGTAATCCCAATCCGCCTTGTTCTATTGGAAGAATCAGCTTATCCCACTTGACTCTTGCCATCTTCCCCTTACAGATAAAATCCTTCAGCTCTTTATTAATTGCTATCCACAACTTCTCTGGCTGATAAAAATATGCTTGACCTGTGTATAAGACTAAAGGGGCTAAAAACATTTTAACTGCTTGCATCTTATTTATTATCAGTATCCATATAACAGAGCTTCCATTTTCTCAATTTTTGCATTATTTTTTGTTTAGTCTCTTCCCGCATATCCTTGACTACCACACTGGAATAATTTTTAATCCATACTCCTAAATACTTCAATTTATCATGTCCCCATAAATATAGATATTGGTGAACCAATTTGTGTGTGGGTACATAATTCACTGTTATTGCCTTTGTTTTAGCTTCATTAATTTTGGATCCTGAAAAGATTTCAAACTATCTAAAAATGTTCCACAATACTGTAATGTCCTTTTCTGGGTTTGCCAGGGATAAAATAATATCATCTGCAAATAGAGCCAGCTTTTTTTCACTACCATACCAATTATATCCTTGAATTTCTGAGTCCCTTATTTTCTTTGCTAATGGTTCTAAATATAATGCAAATAACAAAGGGGAAAAAGGACATACCTGCCTGGTTCCTCTGTTCAAGCAAAAATTATCAGAGAGGACCTCACCCACTTTAATTTTTGCCGCTGATCCCTCATATATCCTCCTAATCAACCTTATATTTTTATCAAGGAATGCAAATGCTTCCATTGCCCTGCTCATAAAATCCCAGCTTACTCTGTCAAATGCTTTTTCTGTATCAAGACTCACCAACAATAACGGTGGTATTTTCTTACATTCTGCTTCCCTCTGGATCATTAATGTTCTGTTAATGTTGTCAGATGTTTGCCTCCCTTCTACAAAATCACATTAATCCTTATCTATCAAGTTTGGCATCACTTTTGCCATTCTTTTAGCCATTATAGAATTAAACATTTTATAATCTTGGTTTAGTATTGAAATAGGCCTGTGTGAAGCTGGACCTGAAGGATCTTTACCCACTTTAGGTATTACAGCTACCACCACTTTCTTCCAGGATGTTGGTACTTCTGCTTCTCCTAAAATACTGTTAAAACCTTCCAGATCTTTATCAGTTTTTTCCTTCCTAGCTTCCAAACTTCCACAGGAATACTATCGATTCCTGGGAACTTTCCTGTAGATTTGGTATACATCACCATTTTTATATCATCTTCTCCCACCCTAATTGTTAGTAATTGAGCATCATTGACCTCTAACCTTAGCATATATAATTTTTTCATAAACATTTGCATTTATACCTTTTGTTGATTTCCATTTTTCTCTGCATTATACAATTTTCATAGAATTTCCAAAATATTTCTAATACCTCTACAAGATCTCTTGTTACCTTCCTTGTTATTGGCTCCCTAAGCTTGGCGACAACCCATTCTACTTTCTGTTGCCTGAGTCATCATCCTGAAAGATTTTTCTTTTAGAGTTATTATCAAAAAACAGTTGCTTAACTGCACTTTTTTGAAACTCGTGCACATTATCAAGGTAATCCCTTATCTTCTGTTTAGCATTCTGCATTTGCTCCTCTTCTTGTCCTGTGAGATTCCTCCTATTCTGCAATACTTTAACATTTGTCAGTCCTTCTAAATAATTATTGTTACTTCTTAACCATAGTTTCCTTTCTTTTATTACCACCCTATTTTTAAATTCCACACTTTAATTGTATCCACTCCCTAGCTATATTTTTTAAAAAAATCTACCTTCTCTAATAGCTCCTGAATAATTTCCACTACCCATTCCTTAAATCCCTCTCTTTTCAATAGATGGGTTTGAAAACACCAGCATCTCATTTTTTATTTATTTACCCTGTGTTTTTTTATTTTAGTTATTATTGGTGCATGAGCTGAAATAGTTATAAGGTATGTATCAAGACCTTCAATTAAATGCACATGTTCCTGTGAAATGTAAATTCTGTCTAGCCTAGCCCAGTTTTTGTATCTTGGGGAATCATATGTAAATCCACTCTGAACTCCTAGTACTGAACTCACATCTTCCATGCCAAATATTTTCATACATTTCTTCAAAAGTCTGCTGTCCTTTGTTATACTTTCTCTACTGCCCCCCCAGACACATCTTCAATGCAGAAAATCAAATCCCAGTCCACACATATACGTAATATTGCTTGCTAAAAGCTGACTATTTCTCCCAGAATTTATTGAGCTCCATTATAGCAGTTTTAGGTGGAATATAAATACATGCCAGTGTAATCCTCCTCCCTTGTCAGTGACACCTTAGTACTACAAATCTACCATTATTATCTGTTTTATCCTCTTCTATCACTAATTTAAGTACTACTCTTTTCCTTTGTCTCCGGTATTCTACTGAATAACCATCCTGAAAACCTTTATCAAATTCGCATGTCCATTTCTTTCCAAGTGTGTCTTTTGTAGCATAACAATTTGTACTCTACGTTTTAATATAATTCACTACTCTTTCTTTTTTGTGTTTATCTGTGAAACCATTGACATTTAAAGACATTACAGAAAGCATCATTATATTAAACAGTTATTATTCCAACCTTTTATGTATAACCAGCTTTTTTTGTTAAATGTCTAGTTCCATCTTTTGTGTTACATGCATACACTGTTTGGCAGGTTGAACTTTTATATGTGTTTCTTGTCATATCTGTGTGAGCCTATGTTACATCTTACAAAACTTTTTCTTTTATTGAAAGCCCTCAGAAAAAAGAAACAAACACACCCCATAACCCCCTAAAACCTATTAACTTAATACTGACACAGAAAACTATGTACATCTTCAAATATTGAAGTTTTACCCTCCTGATAGGAACAAATGTCCCAAACTGACAGCCACACTCATAGAACTGAGTTAACCTAAAAGAAAGGTTATCCATGCCAAGCCACATGGTGCAGCCTGTGCTTCTATTAAGTACTGTCTTGTTTTTGTCTTATCTTTATAGCTCTCCCAGCTGGGAAAACACCTGAATGCTTTCAGAGAACATTGCTTCCTAGCCAATGTCTGTTTATCAGATTGTAGCCAATTTCTCTTTATCAGAGTGTCTCCATACAGACAACAGGACCATATACAAAACTGCTACTAAGCATACATTTACTTGCAAAAAAAAGCCTTATAATATTCAATACTCTGTTTCATTTGCTTACTTTCTCATAAAACGTGTTACTAGATCAAGCCAAGGGCCCCAATCCAGTCACACACACTCCCTATGCAAAAATGAGAAAAGCACATTCATTTTTATTTTGTCATGCTCTTTTAACAAGACTTTTCTTCTTCTTCTTCTTTTTGTTTACATTGCAGTACCTACATTTCTGAAAACTGAACAAGGAGAAAGAGAGAACAAGGGAGAAAATAAAAAAAAACAGGGACACCTATTTACAATAGTATACCAAATACACTTAAAAATAACTGAGAAAACTTTACTTTATAGCATGCAAAGAAAATCACACAGTATAAAAGTAGTACTATTAAGAAAGAATTTTGTTTTACTTGCAATTCACTTTCTCTTGCCTCTTCCCCTCCCTTAAGTATTTTTCTGAACATTAATGAGATGAAGTAGGGCATATGCTTTAGACTCTCCCACAAGTCCAACAAAGTCCAAAAAGTCCAATATTTCTAGATTTTCTTGTTCTGTCATATTTCACAAATATAATTATTGCTTTGTAATCCCACATTTGTCAGTTTCTATGTTACCAGTGTTATTTCTGTTCATCACCATCTCCCAAATCCTGTTTCTGCTTCATTTGCAATGTACTCTCAATTCTTCTAGTCAACTCTCATGCTCCCTTACATCTCCAGAATTTTCTATTGAAACATAGGAAATAGTTTCATTGGCCCAGTCCCTCTGTGTTTTTTTTTTTTATGAGAACAATAAGCAGAATCTCTTTCTGTTTCACAGCTCACTTTCTGTTGGACAACCTTTTGCATTTCCTTCTTAGCATGTACTTCATCAAAAAATGACTTTGTTCCCCCAGAGAAGAATATTTTAAAGATAGTTGGGTACAGCAGTTTGAATCTCAAGCTTGCATCTTGACATTCTCTAAATAGTGGAATAAATGTACTGCTCCTCTGCCTGGTGTATAATGAGCAATAATTCTTCACAAACACTCTGCTGTCTCCTACCTGTAGTACTTTGTCCTTCTGCCACAGTTTCATCAGAATCAACTCCTTCTGCTGGTAAGATTGCATCTTTACTATTAAAGGTCTAGATTGCCTTCTCCTACCTAGGATTCAGCTACCAACTCCTGCTGTGAAATACCAGTCCAGTTGGTTATTTGTGATTTCATAAACTGAATACAGTATTTTCCTTCCAGCTTCTCTGGTACAGCTGAAAATCCCAGGTTTTCCCTGCATGCTGTGTCCTCTAATTCTGTTATTTTTTTGAAACATCTCTTCTTGAGCAGTCTCATATTCAGCCAGATTCTTCTTTATCTGACCTATGATTTTTGCAGTTTTATCACCTCCTTTGAATATCTATTTACATTTTCCCCATTTTTTTCCAACCTTCTGTTGTTTGAGTTGATATACTCCCATCAGTGTTTCATTTATTTTAACCATGTTTGTGTGCAGTTATTTAAACTTTCCTCTAGGTTACTAGAAGTCATATCTGGAGCTTGTACTGCTTTTCACTGTACAGCTGCAGAACTTTCCCCAGTCAGTATTTCTTCCTCACCTTTTGTAGCTGTTTTTTTTCAGGTGCTTTGTATTTCTCTTTTCTGGCATCCAGGTAGTGCACTTACTAGCCAGTTACCAAAATGTACCCAGAAACATAAAAGTATGATGGCCTTCTCTGCTGAGTTTTTGTTTTCACACTGGGAAAGCTAGAATTAAGCTGTTTCTCAATGTGCAGCCATCTTGTAAGTCCCAAAACAATGATCTTGAGATGTATTTTTATATGCTTAAATATGACATTAGTTTTAACACTTTTATCACATATTCTCTCCCATAGCTTTCTATTAGACCTGACAATATAAAATGTTGCATTTGACTAAATATACCTTGCCTTTAGTAGCACAGGTGGCATAGGTGTCAAAATGAAACTTCTTTTGTGCAGTTGGGTGTATGAATACATTATCTCTTTTAATAAACAGCATGCCTAGGCAGCCTTCCTCTCCCCAGGATGAGTGTACCAGCAACAGCTGCTCAGTCTCACCCTCTCTCATCTGGTCCTTCCAGTGGCAGTGCTGCAAGCTGAACATGGTTACCTGTTTTGTGGTAAGGGCTTTATCCTTCTGCACCACAAGGCTAAATATTAAGTAGCACTTGTTGAAAAACTGCTGCTAAATCTGTTTTGAAAAACACAGTTCCACAAACTCAGCATGATTATTTCTGCAGTCACTGAGGCATATATGTTTAAAATGATTGCAGATAGAGTAACAGTCAATTTATGCTGACTGTAAATATGTATGGAATTATCCCATTTTACACAAGAAACATGTGAAGTTTCCCATTTACTATGCTTGACAAGATAAAAATAATTTCTGTCTACTTTTGAAAAAATTGAGTCAAAATTCTTCCTTAGCAAAATGGCATCTTGAACACCTCACTGTGTTCCAATTCTTAATCAAACACGTCTACAGAAATCAATCACTTCTTGTACTGATTTAAACACATGTAAAACATGTAATATACTTTGTAAAACACACGTAATATACTTTGTAAAACACATGCAATATACTTTGTAAAACACATGTAATATACTTTGATTCACAAACTTAATTTCCTTCTAGCTTAAAAGCATTTTTTGCTGTCATTTCCTCAAACACAAAACTGGTCTTTCCCTTTATACTATAACTAAACACAAATGTTTTTTTTCTTTCAGAACATGCCATAGTGATTGCTTTACCCAAAATAAAGAGAAACGTTCATCTGTGTATTTTTATTTATTTATTTTTGTTTATTGGAAAACCCCTTTTGGCAGAGGCCTGGGGTAAAAGCTACACAAAATAGTTGAACAGTAAAACATAAGAACTGCATAATAAAGCAACATTTTAATTCAAGTAATATACCAGAAGTTTAACAATTGAAATATTTCATTGAGAGAAGAGTATACAGATCATATGTATAAGAACCTAGACCTCTAAGTGTGAGAAAATTTATTTTACAGTAAGGATACTGTAGACAAGTGAGGTTCTGTGAAATCTTACTCCCTCCAAACATTAAGAAATGGCAGGAGAATGAAGCAAGAAAGGAAAGTTAAATGATACAAGGATGAGATTAAAGAGTTAAAAGAACAACACAGAACATTTGCAGTAGACTGATATATATTAGTGGGACAGAAAAAAAAAACAGAAAAGGGTGTATAGACAAGTGAAAAAGAAATATAAACTGAATATGAAGAAAGAAATAGGTGTGGAAGTAGAAGAGAGGTAGGTGAGAGATAGGAAAGGGAACACAAAAGCAACACGTGAAAGAGGGAGAAAGAATAAGCAGAGAAAACAGTGAGTAACTTTCAGGTAGTCGTTACATATAAAAGCTTTATGTAAATGGTTGTACAGACGTAGCTAGCTATACAATAAGAAGATTATGAAGCTATAAATACAGAATGTTTCTTTTCTGAAAAGCATCATGATAATGCTCTATAAGGATTTCATTTGTTAGGTATAACAAATGCTGCTGCATCTCTGTATGTTTTCATGCTTACTCTTTCTTCATGTATAAGACATGAAGATACACAAGTTCCATGTTTCTTTCAAATGCTTCTTCATCTTTTGAAATATACTTATTATTTTTGAAGTGAAATAATTAAGCTATAACCAACAACGTGGTGTGGTATATTGAAGATTTACCCATGGTTGGCATGGTTTAATCATGAGGGTGAAGCCTGAGTGATTAAATAAAGCCAACCATGGGTAAATTTCAATATACCACAACCACGGAGTCGGTTATTGCTATTATACAATGACAATGTTTAAGAAAAAGAATACTTACTTTTCTTAAATAATGTGTTTGTATAACGGAGAATTACTGTTCTTCCGCCGGTGGTGGTATACTGCTTCCTTGTGTTGATGTACTGCGCATGCATATGGGACTTGTGTTCCTATGCATACCCAGTACATCAATACTTTGAAACAGAAGCAACAGAGAAAAGAAAGTCTCTCTTGCTCTGTTTTTTTCTTTTTTTTTTAATTTATTAAAAAAAAAAGTTTTGGACACTTTATACCAACGGAAAAAAGTCCGGACGACCGGACCTTTTTCCATTGGTATGTTATGAGATTTACAATGGGAAATCTGGCCAATCAGCGTGCACATTTTGGAATATTAATGGGGGGGTCATTGTATAATTATGTTTATATACCTCTTGCAATTGCACTTTACTGTGACATACTCAATTTTAAATGCCCGACTTTTCCACAACTCTGGCATTTGCCTATTTATAATTACAGACATGTGAAACATGAGCCTAGTCATTATATCAATTACAAATGTTTTACCTTCTGCAGTTTTTGTTTCTTGTTTGGCCAAATATTTCATATTTCTCTTACTCTCTCTCATTCTCTGTCCATTTTTATATAGATGAGGCAGCACTGAACACCATAAAACAATAAATTCTATTCCAGTGATAGCTTTCTCTGCCAAACATCACTGTAAACGCCACTCATGAATCTGCCTATTAAAAGCTTTATCTAAATTTGAGCAAAAGTCATGATTCACAGCATGTTGTTTTAGTTCAGTAACAAACTGCACCAGTGTCTTGTTAGGCTTCTGGTTATGAGGATTACATTTTTTTTCTACAATTACAAGATATTTTGATTCAGAATATTCCTTTTGCATTTTAAATTTTAATTTATTTTTAATTGTTAATTGGGCGGCGCAGTGGTGCAGCGGTTAATGCTGTCGCCTCACAGCAAGAAGTTCTCTGGTTCGATTCTCGGCTGGGGTGCCTTCTGTGTGGAGTTTGCATGTTCTCCCTGCGTTCGCGTGGGTTTCCTCCGGTACTCTGGTTTCCTCCCACATTCTAAAGACATGCTTCTGGAGCATTTCTCCCCGGGCCTCCGCTGAAAACAGGATCTGTGGAACCTAGTCGGACTTTCCCGGTCAACAAATGTTAAATAAATAAAAAAAATTAAAAAAAAAATTGTTAAATTAGGTAACAAGGGTAATGGAGTGATTCCAATAGAATTCATTTCTGCCAGAACCCACAGTAGATATTATTTATACGTACATGAAAAGAAACTGACACAGCTCAAGCTATAATCATACAAAAAAAGTCAAACAGAATGATATGTTGTTATCATAGGCATTATCTGTAAGTTAATTTTCATGACTGAACCTGCTTCTGAAAAAATCAGAATGCAGATACAACCATAATACTCAGTAATGTTGCTATGTGCTTCTCTGAAAGAATTAAAACAAAGGTTCAGCTTAAGCCAACTATGTGACACAAAAGCATTTCTTTATTTATTAACCAGGACAGAGTACTAATCCACAGAGGGAATTTTTCAGACTCACTTGGGAGCACGGTCTGATCTGGTCAAGTTACTTGCTCAGTCACACAGTGAGGCGAATGGAGTCTAAAGGTATCAGAATCTGGACTGCAGAAAGCAGCTAGTTAACAGCTCAGAACCTTAATCTTCTGCACAAACAGCGAAACAAAAATATAAAGTTCCGTTTATGACACAGATTCACAAGGATTGCTGGAAGAACTGGTTAGGGAGAGATGGATAAGCAGCTAATGATACCTCACTCGTCTTGTAGGTAAGGACACAGCTAAGCACAGGGCAGGTCCTCCAGTTTCAGGGCTGAGAATCAAACTAAAGTCAACTTGATCACATGCAAGGCTCCAACCTTCTGCTCCATGTAGCTACCTCTAATAAAGGTGGATTATTAATGTAGTTTTAGAAAGTGGGCTTGGAAAATCGGCAAACCACATTGGCTACTCAATGTTTGAAAGGAGTGAATTAGTTTGCTTGGAGAGTCCAGTAAAAACATGCACCTGTTCATAGAACAGAGTATGTGTGCCATGACCAAAACCTTTTGCCTTGGCCATCAATTCATTTAATTTCTGCTCACTAAGCATGGCTCCTAAAAATAAAACTGAAGCAGGAAAGTACAAGCAGAAGAAAAGTTACTTTTTCTCTTCTTCTGCTTGTACTTTTCTATTCCAGTTCTGTTTTTTTTTTCTAAACCAAGGTTAATGTGTGAAAAAAATAGATGCGTGTGTGTGTGTGTGTGTGTGTGTGTGTGTGTGTGTGTGTGTGTGTGTGTGTGTGTGTGTGTGTGTGTGTGGTATGCCACATTTTGTGTGTATGTTTGTGTGTCCATGCCGCTACATCTGTTGTTCTGTGGATGTTGGGGTAAATATGAATGCATCTTAATGTGTGTGTGTGTTTGTGTGTGTGTGTGTGTGTGTGTGTGTGTTGTTTGCATATATATATATATATATATATATATATATATATATATATATATATATATATATGTATATATTTGTGTGACTCTGTGTATGTATTGGTCCCTCTCATGTCAAGCTCATTTCATTGAAAACTCGTAAGACTGAAAACTCATAATACTGAAATTCATTTAAAAGTGTAGAAGTGTATAGAATAGAGTAGAAAGTATGCAGTGGTGTCATTTGTTAACATAGGAGTTATTAGGGCAGTATGTGTGAATTGCAGTACTCAGCAGCATGTTATAGTGACGGGTATGTACATGTCTGTGTTTACTTTGAGCACTGATTCACTGTGTATGGTGTTTTTTTCATTTCTCCATGGTTGTGCAAACATGGAGTTATGGGGTGCTTGCCCCCCTGCACATGCATGTTTTAAGGTATATTTTTTATGAAGTAAATTTTCAATTAAATGAGTTTTTGATGTTATGGCTCAATGAAATGAATTTATATGAAATGGGCTTTTGAGTTTATGGTATAGACCCATAAATATATATATAAATATATATATATATATATATATATATATATATATATATATATATATATATATGGGATCTGTACAGATGCTCGACTGCATCTTTCATCGAATCCTAATTTGGTGAGCATACTTGCGCGAAAGTGCTGTTCACCAAAGTAGCACTTTCGCATAAGTATGTTTGCTGTTCCGGTCATACTATGGTGTGGTAAGGGAAAATTCCCTTTTACTCACTGTAGTGCTACCTCGGAGTGAAAATATTAAAGCAGGGGGTGGGGGGTGCAGGGGGCACAGCCCCCCTGCATTCAAGTAGATTTAGTGTTTTTTTTTAACATACTTTAACGAAAGTGCTTTTTCGATGAAAGCGCTTTCGTTAAAGTGTGTTCAGTGGTTATGGATTCGGCCTTTTGAACTTTCATTCAAAACTCCTAGATCTATATATATATATATATATATATATATATATATATATATATATATATATATATATATAAATTAAAACTAAAAGAAGTACAGAACAACAGGTAACTCATTTTCTAAGCATAATAATGTCCTCCAGGGTGAGTGCTACAGGGAAATAATGGACCTTCCAGGGTTGGGGGGAGATGTAGGGCCGTCTAGTGCATTATTTTGCTGTAAACACCCACCAGTGGCATTCTTTTTAAACTGGATATGTTTCTTTCAGAGGTTTTTTTTTGTTTGATTCAGCTGCTAGATATGCAATTTTGACCTAATAGAGAAGTAGTGCAGAGTAAAAAGAATGAGAAACTGAACGATTTTGGCATCACAACAGCAATAACCTGAAATCATTTTGGTCTCACAGTTCGTCTGGAAACAAGCCCTATATTTACACATATTTTCAGAATAATAAAAAGTAAATTCCATGATCTCACTTCTTAATACTAGATTTCCTATTAGGATTCCATATATTTCAAGGTGTAAATATTTTATATATATTCAATTCCTCTCAAAAGCTCAAGGTGTGAGAGTACAAAAATTTCTGGAACATGCTCATACGGATGCAAATCATTTTTATTTATTTATTTAAAATAATTTAGTCTCCATATTGTGTCTTAAAAGTCCAGTGTAAATGCATCCCATTTAAAGCATGGTAGGTGATTTTGCTTCTTCAAAGAAGAATCAGTTATGAAATATCTTCACAAGTGACAGAAATTCCCAGATATTCTAAAACAGTTAGACTGCCTGCAACTTTAACCTTAAGAAGTCAGCAGAGATAGAAAAACAATTATGTCAATCTGCTCTGAGGACTGGCTTGTTTTGTTATCCTCCCCAGCACACCTACAGAAATCTCATTTTCAGTCAGCTCATGCAAAGGTAACTCTCGGCTGTCATGGGGGATGCCCAGCCATCAACAAAACAGAGATTCCTCTGAAAATATTTCTTTCTGTAAAGTTTCCCTTTGACAAGCATATTCCGCTAAGAGAATCCCCGCTTGGCTTCCACCATCTGGTTACAATTTCCATCATGACGTGTGTCCTGTGTGGTTTGTATGAAACTGTTCAGCAAAAGAAAGAAACAGATAAGTATCTCCTCAGTTCTTTCATACAAACAATGTTTTTAGGTAGTGTAAGCATAGGAAGGGAATGGAAGATGAAATGTGAAAGAAAACAGAAGTGGCAAATTGAGCTTGTTTTGACACTAATAATTCATTCGCAGGAAAATATCCATGTCTTTGTTCTCATGTGTCAACTAATGCCCCCATCTGATATTCACAGTTTTCCTATCATTGCAGAGGTGTTCTAGAAAAGACCATTTTTATTGCCTAGGTAGGCCTAGTAATAGCAAGCAGAGTAGATGCCTTATTTTAATATACATCTGTGGAGAAAAAACTCCAACTACAGCATTTATGGCATTGTTACATAAAATATTACATTACATTCTTTAAACTGCAAAACATTGACTTCATAATTAACAAATCTTAATAGTGAAAAGTGCATAAAGAATGCAGCACAACAGAGTGTAGCATGCAGCCCAGGACGTACGTATGTGGTTTCCAGTGCTTGTAATACTTTTTTTGTCACCCATAAGGAAATGCCTAATTTAAACTAGCATCCATTATACTATTAATATGCCTTGTTTGTGTGTTTGTTAGTTTGAAAAACTGGTACCTGTCAGAAATATCCAGGGATTTTTTTTTGCCAGATTTGACTTGTATGTATGGGGTTACATTGAGCAAAAAAAATATAAATGACAAGAAACTATTTTAACTTGCAACATTTTCTGTATATACTGTTGAAAATCAATATCTTGTTATTGTATTAAAGCCAACAACCTGTAATGTTGTTTTCTATTGCTGCAACTTTGTATCTCTATCATGTACATGATGTGGAGCTTTTCTCCCCGGGCATCCACTGAAAAAGGACTTGCAATCAGTCGGAATTTCCCAGTAAACAAATGTAAATAAATAAATAAATAAATAAATAAATAAATAAATAAATAAATTATCAAAATCAGCAGGGCACAATAATGGAATGACAGCTGAAAAATGCATACGAAATAAACCCTGACACCATATTTATAAGGAATGTAGTACAGAGGAGCTCTACCTGACTACTCAGGGCTGCTCATACTGGGGTGACACAAGTGTAAAATGAAATGATAAGTATTCTTAGCTAATGGGTGCCCCATAGTATAAGTAATTGCCTGAGCCCACAGGCAGGGAAGAAATAGCAGAGGAAATGAAGTGATACCGAGGCTTCAGTGGAGAACTTGAAAGCTGCAGAGCAGGATGGTTTGAGGCTGCATTCTGGGGGCATTGTGAAGAAAGGTTCATAGGTTGGTACTAGGCTATCGACCCTAGGGCCTATACAAGCCTAGCCATGACAATTCCCTGGCTATTTCTTCCCACACTATTTACTTCCCTGGATCCCTGTCTAGCAGGGCGACTGACATGATCCCTGGGGTGAATTTCCTTTCTCCCATCCAATCATCAAGGTTCCTTTTGAAGAGGGCCAAAGAGGCGCTCTGCTTGACATGTATGGGCAGTCTATTCCAGAGTCTGGGGAGTCTCTGGGTCAGGAATCTATCCCTCCAGCATGTTTTGTTTATTGTGATGACAAGATTTAGATCCCTGGAGCATGTGGCACTGAGGGATTGGGATTTCTGTAAGTGTAGCATGTCCAACAGCTCTGGGTTTGACATGGCCTGGTATGTTAAGCAGAGATCGCCTTGAAGTAGATGATATGCGACAGAGTATAGCTGGAGTTTTTTAAAGCGGTCAGCATAGGGCATCTGCTTTAGGCCTGTGATTCTTTTAGTGAGGTATTTCTGTGGCCTTTCCGGTTGTTGCAGATGTCTTGAGAGGTACATACCAAATGGGGCATTGTATTCTATAATGGGTCTAATGAGAGATGAGTACAGTGGGACAATGGCCTCCTTTTTTCTGGATGAAAAGCCCTTAGTCATGAGGTGTGCCACATAGAAGGATTTCCTGACTGTTGTGGCGATGTGGTTATTGAAGGTGAGGCCACTGTCCATCTGTGTCCCTAAGTCTCTTATCGCACTTTCGGTGTTTAGTGTACTGCCACCTATGTGATAATTCATGGGTACATGTTTTTCCCAAAGGGGATAACTATACATTTCTTGGCATTGAACTTGATCCCATGGCTCTGGCACCAAGCATCTGTTTCTGTAAGGCCCTTTTGTAGAGTATCCACATCATTTGGGGATTCAATAATGGCTGATGGACCCCAAAGAGGAAGGCTGGAGATAGTTGAGTATGTAATATTACTTGGCTGGAATAACCTGAAATGGAAATAGTAGCATTCTAGCAGGGAGAATGAAACATCAAGGAAAAGTTGTTAACTACAGACGTATTCAGATCGGAAAAACAGTGAGTGAAATGACTGAAAATAGGCAACCAAAATTGAATAGAATTAACTTCTGTGGTATATCAAATGGAGAAAGACCGAGAGAGGGAGGAAGAGTGGGAATGGATTTGTAACAAAGTCCCAACAACATGTATGGAACATCCAGTCTAGCAACAGAGGTAGAAAGAATTGTGTCATAAGTCCCAGATTCAGAGAAGGAATCAATGTATCTCTCAGAAAGAGACAATAAAATAGTTTGCTGTGGATTTCTGGACTGGTGTTTTTTCTGCAATGTGTTTTGTGTTTCGTGTTTTGGTTTTCCTGACCTGTGTTGTGGATTAGGAATCAACTTATGTTGCAAATTTCATGTTATATTTTACTTCTGTTTTATTTATATGTTAACTGGGTAACTGAGCTTACCCAAGGGACCTTTTTCAATCATGACTCAGCATAAAACAAGATTCAAAGAGTGCATGCAATTTAGTTTCTTTCTTTCTTTCTTTGATCTGTTAACTGAGTAACTGGATTAATCGGTGGATGCTTTTCAGCCACAATATAAACCAAAAGCAGAACAACCATTAAGGTTTGGTGTGCTGAATAATATTTATTGCAATCAATTTAAAATTATTTCAACAGCCCTGGCAATCATAAGTATCATAGTTCCAAAAGGAGTGATGATGCTAAACAAATTACATTCACAAATTAAAGACATGATTATGCAAAAGGAAAAATGTCCACAGACTAATGTTAAATATTTACATAGCGAACATTGACATACAATATTACTGAGGGTATTCAGAAACACATAGTGCTTATGAGATAGTGCAGCAGTTGCATTGTTTCCTCCCAGCAAGAGGTTCTCCGGTTCAATTCTCAGCTGAAGTGCCTTCTGTGTGGAGTCTGCATGTCCTCCCTGCATTCGTGTGGGGTCCCTTCAGGTGCTCCAGTTTCCTCTCATATTCCAAAGACATACATCTGAAGTGTTTCTCCCTGGGCCTCTGCTGAAAGTTGGCTTCGTTCCAAGTTGGACTTTCCAAATAAACAGATGTTAGATAAATAAAATGAGCAGTGTTAATTCTCACAAGCCTTTTTTATGCATGCCTCCCTTCACAGAATATGGCTAAACAGCTTAGCTATGCATCTCAAAATACATGTTTGATATGTAAGCACGTATGGAAATAATGGTACATAAGGAAAGCTGGTGGTGGAATGCAGAAGTCCAGGGAGTCATCAAAAGAAAAAGGGGTGCAAGAAAAAGTGGAAGATAGAAAAGTCTGACCAGGTTAGGAAGGAATACAAGTTGGCTAACAAAGATGCTAAGAAAGGAGTTGCAATAGCAAAGAATAGGGCATCTGAGGCACTCTACCACCTTCTGGAAAGTGATTCAGTAAGTGGCGCAAAGAAACTATATCAAGTTGCAAGGCAAAGACAGAATGAGAAAGCAGATAGTCAGACACCTTTCATAATGGGATGCCAGCAACAACCTGCTCACCAGTTCACAGGACATCAAAGTTAGATAGAAGAAGTATTTCCAGCAGCTTCTGAATGAAGAAAACCTCACAGAAGTTGTACTGCCACAGACACAGCCTACAATGAGAGAAGAGAAACCCACCCTAGAAGAAGTAAGAATAGCACTAAGGAAAATGAAGTCAGGGAAGTCAGCAGGTTCAGATGAGGTCACAGCAGATATGACAAAGATGCTGGGTGACATTGGGGAGAAATGGCTCCTGAGGGTACTCATAGCAGTGTGGAGAAAAAGGCATATCCCAGATGACTGTAGAATAAGCACACTCTTGCCAGTGTGTACAAAAACAAAGAGGACATCCATAACTGTGGGCAGTACAGAGGCATCAGACTGCTGTCACATTGCATGAAAGTATTGGAGAGGGTGATTGATAAACGGATATGGAGAGCAGTAGAATACAAGATGGGAGATACGCAGTTTGGATTCAGATCAGGATGCGGCACAACTGACACAATGTTTGAAGTGAGACAGATAGTTGAGAAGAAGCTAGAGATGAGGAAAGATGACCCTCTTCAGATAAAATGCACTCACATTCATCATCCGATTTATAAACTAGCTGAAGTTCATCAACCAATCATGAAATGCTAGTAATTAAAAAAAATCCCTGTGTTAAAGGAGTACAAGGCACCTATTCCAATAACAAGTACTTGCAAAAACATTTTTCAAAATAGAATAAACTATGAAACATAAATAAAAATACATAAAAATCATGTTAAATTCCTTTAAAATTTATATTAACAAATCTGCTTTTTCACTCAGTATGGGTTTGAGAGATACTTTGTCCTTCATACCTGGGGGTGGGGTGATGCAGTTAGTTGCAACTGCCACACAAGTTCTCTTTTTAACAAATGTCTTTGCCATTCACCACCCCTAGAATGAATCTGCACTTTTTCCAGTATACCAAAGCTAAACTTAACAAAATTACTACACACATCAGAGTGCCTGCATAATGCATTAACTTCCTTTTTCTTCCTGATCTCATAAAGGTGCATATAAATTCTTGATTTCTTGATTCTTGATTGTGAAAGGGAATTGCAATACCAACAAACTAGTGTACCTAGCTAAATGTGACAGTTGCTCGAGATACTATGTTGGAAAGATAGAGAGAGCTTCTTCTCTTCCAGTATCCTCTGTTACACTATATACATTTAAACAGTTACAATAATGCATGTACATTTCCTTTCTTCCCAGCAGGGCACAGTGTTGATACATTTTTAATACAAGCAGCTTTACAAATACATTTTCAACACAAGCATCTGTAAAAATCAGTTTGATATACAAATGACATATAATTCTTTACAAAATTCCAGGTAGCTGTGCTGGCATGTTACACATCCACTGCCATACTCCTTGCATAGCTGGCAATACCTCACATAGTCACAAACTGCACTAACCTCCAATAGGTTTATTTTTCAGAGCATTAATCTCTGGCTTCTTTTTAAAAATTATAAAGATATTCTGACATATATTTCATTATATCTGGCCTTGTCTTCCACCCCTAAACCTAATCAACAGATACTTAATTTAATTGTTGTCACCTCTGGTTCTAGATGATTTTCCAGTATCGCAATTATCCCTTATGTTCTGATACTTTGCCTTATACAATTGCCCTTCTGACATCTTTGATTTTGTTTCCTTCCGTATATATCAAGACTGAATACAAGCAATGTACTTACTTCGTTTTGTTTTCCACCTCTGTATATTCATCTACTTTTAAGGGAGACTTAATCCATTTTCTAAAAATGTTTGGAATATTATTCACATAATATGTGCCTCTAACCCTGCAAGAACCATAAATACATTTGATTTATACCTATCCAAATCCTAATGATATTATCTTTATGAAATAAAAATTTTAGGCATCATGTTATATACAGTACTTTCTAGCTACTTGCATGTGCTGTTATTTCTGTAAAACTTTCTTTCACAGAGGGATAATGCTCTTACTATGGCCTAGGTAACCCAACTTCGATTTTTGTTTCATGTGCCTGTTGAAACTGGCAGGGAAGGGAAAGAATGACAATTCCATATCGGTCCACCTTCCTTAGAGGTAGGGATGGGACTGACATGTAGATGGGGTAGAGCACGTTTTCTTCAATGGTGTAGACCTATGCAAAGATTGTTAACTGTGCTTAATAAGCAGACAGATCTGGGGGCATGTCTGTGGAGAAGCACATGGTGGGGCTACTCCCAAGCATAGCTCTCAACCTTCCATCACCAAAATGAGGAACACTTGCCTTCATAATGTGGAACAAATGGGCAAAATGTGGAACACATACTAATGGCTTACTAATAACTTCAACTAGGAAGGTCAAAGGATGGTTAAAATATGCTGGTTTTACTTATAAAGAAGATCCTTTAATGAATGAATATGATTAATTTCAATTTACCATGGATTTCACTTTAAAAAATTCCTAACACTAAATGTGTGACAGACTCTTTCAATGTGGAACTTTGAGGAATTTCGTGGAACATGAACTTTTTAAGACCCCAAATGAGGTACGTTCCTCGTAATGAGGTACACTTGAGAGGTATGCCCCCAAGTAACCATGCCTCATTGGCCAGCTCAGCTTACAAAGTGATGAGAGTATGTTGGGCCATTACATGTTCATTTCTTGTGAACATGTAGCAATACCTCTCCAGTTCTCTCTTTCCCATACCTCTTACTTCACCAGTTTAAATGGTGGACTGTTGACTCCACAGCTGGGTTACAACTGTTTTATAAATTTCTTGAATGGGCAGGGAATTATAGGAGAACAGTGGAAAACCACAGCAAGAGTATCTGATTAGACAGCTTCCCACTGCAAGAAGAAATAACAATAATCTTTCTTCCGTTTATCTCTTGGCATTCCTTCCTTAATTTTACTTTTTTATACATTTGCTACCTAGGTAAGCCCACTGGACAAGTGCCCATTTTCAGGGATGACTGTCTGATTAAGTGACTTGCTTAGAGTCATGCTGTAGGCAAATTAAGGTGGAAAGAATCAATCCTTGGCCTAGATTAGTACAGCTATTTAGTATTTTAAAGCCTGTATGATTACATTCAAATAGTTTCTTCATCTTCAATGAGTGCATATCCTATATATTTTATTTATATTTATTTAGTAAAAAGACAAAGGACAATGTATTCCATTCACTTTATTTTTGCTTTCTTTACCTGTTATTAAGCTCATGCCATATTTTATGTAACTAACTGTGATTTTTTTTTATTTTTTCTTATAATTTTGATTAATCTATTTATTTATTTATTGACGTTTGTTAACCGGGTAGTGTCCGACTGGGCCAAGAGCCCGTTTTCAGTGGAGACCCGGGGAGAAAAGCTCCCCAGACTAATGATAAAAGTTAATAATACAAAACGTCCCGAAGTCATCATAACAATACAGAACAAACAGTAAAAGTGTAAAAGCATTTACAAAAGCAACAAACGTAAAATAAAAATAAATAAATAAATAATTTGCCAACAATTTTGGTATTGAATTTAACAGCGGTAAACAACGGTAAGCTAAGAAATGTAATGAAACTAATGCAGTGATGTGTGAAAAGAGGAAATCACCATGGTAATTGTTTGAAGGGGTTATTTTCAGCTGTAGTTTGTCTGAAGACCTAAGAGACCTGGTACTGACATGACTTTGGACCAGGGAGGAAAAGGCAGGGCAGTGACTGGGGTTGTGAATAATTTTGTGGTGAAGTTAAGTTGGTTTAATGTTATCAGGTTGGGGAGGGGCCAGTTTAGTTGTTGGAGAACAGTACAGTGATGAGTTTTATAGGGCTGGTTGCAGGCAAATGTTGCTATTTTATTATAGCAGGAATCTAGGTTGTTTATGTCTGCCTTGCACAAGTTTGTAAAAATGTGAGAGCAGTAGAGATAGCAGATAGGATTTTAGATAGATTAGTACTAGGCAAACTGCCCTTGCGAGCCATTTTAAGCCTAGCCAATTATCCTTTGTGAGACTCAAACCCAGCACCTTGTGTTTGTAAGGAACACACCTTAACCATTAGGCCACCCTCCCAACCTTAGCTGTGGCTAGTCTGGCTTGGTGTGTTAGGAAAGGTCTAGCTCTGTAGAAAGATAGATGCATTTGGCATGAACTTTTTTGATTGTTTGGGAAACATGTAAATCAAATTTCAGCCTGTCATCTATAGTCACACCTAGGAGTTTGGTGTGATTAGTAGACTCAATTTTAGTACCATTTGCAGATTGAATATAGAGTGAAGGAGAGTTGGGCTTGGTAGGTCTGCTTGAGGAGTACATTAGCTTAGTCTTATTTGGATTTAGAATGAGATGGTGGTTAGCTAGATAAGATTCTATTTCCTGGAATGCTTTTTGAGTCCTGTGTTGAAGTTCCAGATGGGTGTGGACAGAGCAGATATGAGATGTATCGGTATTGTATAGTTATTGCCAGTTGGGTAGCAGTATTTAGATTATTGGTAAATATGATAAAGAGGAGGGGTCCAAGTATGGACCCTTAGGGTACACCAGTGGAAACTGACAGCAGAGGAGAGAGAGAGTATTCTCCCATTTGCTGGCCTGTTTATGGTTAAATAGATAGCTGAGAAACCATGTAAGTGACGATGAACTGAGATTGTGAGTGGCAAGTTTATTAAGTAGGAGTCGATGGGAGACAGTGTCAAATGCTTTTGACATGTAAAGGAAAATAGCCAAGACCAGTAGACCATTGTTCTTAAGGTGATGAATAGTGGCAGTAATGGATATTAAATTATTAGTACTATGTTTAGGTCTAAAACTGTGCTGGGTGTGGGACAGAAGGTTATTGGAGGTAAGGTGAGTTAGGAGTTGTTGGTGAATGCATTTTTCAAGTATTTTGGCTATGGGAGGGAGGATGGCAATGGGTCGGTAGCTGGAAATATCAGTAGAGGGGACGCCCTTGTGGAGGGGAATGATGTGGGAGATCTTCCAGAGGTGAGATATATATTGCTCAGAGATAGACCGATTTATTAAGATAAAGATGGAATAAGCAATAAATGAAGCTGCTGTTTTTAAGAATTCATTTGGCAGTTGGTCAGCGGCTAGGCAGCAGGGTTTCAGTTTGGTGAGCAGCTTTTGTATGTATGCAGTTTGGACTGGTTTGAAGAAAAAAGAGTCAGCGGTTGTACAGGAAGGGGAGTGGACTGTGAGTGGTAGATTTTGATGGGTGTCTAGGAGGGAGGTGATAGAGTTAATAAAATGTGTATTGAATTGAGACACTAAAGGCTCAGAGTAGTTGGATATGGAGGGGGTGGGGGTGGAGGTTTTGCCAGGGTTTAGGAGGTAGTTTATAGACTGCCAAAACCTTTGCGGGTTGTTCAAGTATTTTTGCTGGGAGGTTTGGAAGTAGACCATTTTGTCATTATGTATTCTGTTTTTTGTTTGTTTTCTTAGTTGCTGATAAGAGGTAAGGTTGTCTTTGTGTTTGATGGATTGGTATAGGGCTCTGTCTCTGTCTCTTTATTTAATAAGGAGCTTAGTATCATTAGAGAGCCATGGCAACTTTTTGGTGGGTATTTTTCTGGTGGGGTCTAGGCTATGTAGTATGTCAAAAAATGTTTTATTGAAGAATTCTACAGCAAGGTCCAGATTTAGGCTTTTTAGAGGTAACCAGTCACAGTGCTGTAGCAATAGATTGAAAGTGTCGGGGAGAAATGTTTTTACAGTGAGTTTATTTGAAGGAGCTGCATGTTTAGGTTTGAATTTTTTTTTCTTGAGTAGAAAGGTTGGGGAATGATCGCTAAGGTTGAATGGAAGTCAGCCAACTTGATAACCCAGATTGGGTCTATTAGTTAGTATCTTAAGTAATGTGTTTGTCAGTGCGAGTGGGACAGGTAATGAGTTGGGTGTAGTCGAAAAGATTGATAAAGGTAGTCGGGGTGTATGAGGAGCAGGGAGGCAGTCTAGACTAAAGTCACCTAAGATGATAGTTTCTTGACTGAAAGTAGAGGTAGACCAAGAAAGAAAGTTCAATGCTGAGGAGATTGTTTCCAGGCGGGAGGTACATGGCTATAATAATCACAGCTTTCTGTGAATTAATTTGTACCCGAGAGATGAGTACTTCTCCATTTGGTATCTCTGGAGGAGTGATGTTAAGTTTATCCAATTTTAGGGTCTCTTTAAACATTTTGGCTACACCACCTCCTCTTTTGTTTAGCCTATCTTGCTTTATTATATTATAGGTGTTGAGAGTAATTTCAGTGTCTTTGATGTGGGATTTTAACCAGGATTCAGTTAATACTGCGATGTCTGGTGAGGAGGTAGTTAGGATAGCATGGAATTCTGTAATTTTATTTACGAGTCTCCTGAGATTGAAGTTCGTAATAAGTAGGTCAGATTTGGAAGAAATCTGTGGGGAATAATTATATTCGTTATAGAGGCACTTTGGGTTGAGGTATTAGGATTAGTGTTGGGGGGGGTGTTGTTGAGTTACAGTTAGGTTGCCGTTCAGTCCTGGGTTGGGATGGATATCAGCTTGAAGCTTAATATGTGATAGGGAACACAGTAGTGTGTGGTTTAGTTTGGTTATTATGTGATGGAACCTGAAAGTGGGCATCTGGGGGTAAGAGGATGTTAACTGTTTTGGATGGCAGAGAAGAAGGTGGGTGCAGGAATATAGTTGTAGCCTGATGTGGCTATAAGGTTTGTTTGTGGGTAGAGGAGAGTACTCTGATTGGGTAGGGGAGCTGTAATAGTAGATGTTATAATGGTGAAGGTTAGTGGCATTATAGACTAGGAATAGAATGAATGATAGCATGAAGTAACAGAGAACAGAGTAGAAAGGCAGCATGTTTGGTAGAGGTGCCAAGAAAAGAAGAGAGGAAAAATGGAGTTGTTCATAGGTTCATAGGTTCATAGGTAGGTACTAAGCTATCTGCCCGAGGGCATTTATAAGCCTAGCCAGAGTGCGTCAGCATTTGCCGCCCTATTGATTAATTAACTGAGTGTGTTTAGGTGGGGGGCTAGTTCATTCTGTAGTTCATGTAAGCCAATGAAGTGATCCCAGGGGTGTATTTTCTGTTACCCATCCACTCGTCAAGGTTTCTCTTGAAGAGTGTTAGTGAGGGGCTCTGCCTAATGTAGTTAGGAATTTTTTTCCAAAGCATGGGGAGTCTCTGTGACAGGAATCTATCCCTCCAGCATGTTCTATTTATTGTTGTGGTGAGGTTTAGCTCACTAGAGCGTGTGGCTTGCAGTGATTTGGATTTCTTTAGGTGGAGCATGTCCATCAATTCTGAGTTGGACATGGCTTTGTAAGTCAGGCAGAGATCACCTCTGAGTAAGTGATATGCCACTGAGTACAGCCAGAGTTTTCCAGTCGGGCTGCATAGGACATATGTTTGAGGTCATTAATCCTCTTGGTGAGGTACCTTTGTGGTCTTTCCAGCAGTTGGAAGTGTCTTGTGAGGTACATCCCAAATGGGGCACTGTACTCTATGATGGGTCTAATGAGTGACGAGTAGAGGGGCACTATAACCTCTTTATTTCTAGATGCAAACCCTTTAGTAATTAGATGGGACCCATAGAAGGATTTCCTAACTACTTTGACAATATGATTGTCAAAGGAGAGATTACTATCTACCTGGGTCCCCAGATCTCTTATTACCTTTTTTGTATTAAGGGGGCTGCCACCTATGTGGTAATTCATGGGTGTTTTGTTTTTCCCAAATGGGATGACTATGAATTTTTTGGCATTTAGCTTGAGACCATGACTTTGACACCAGGTGGCCATCTCAATAAGGCCCTTTTGGAGAATGTCCGTGTCAGCTAGAGAGTCAATTATGGCTCCCAGTTTGCAGTCATCGGCGAACTTGGTTAGCCATAGTCCTCCTGTGTCTGCCTGTACTTTTGAGAAGTATATGCTGAACAGTAGGGGTCCCAGGATCGAGCCTTGTGGGACACCACTTGTGACTGGTTTAAAGTTGGACCTGGAGCCCGCTATTCTTATTGTGTGAGTTCTGTCTGTAAGCCAGTTGGCAACCCATCTTGTGGCATAGGGGTTTATGTTCAGGCTGGTGAGTTTTTCTATAATTCTCGAGTGGGGAATGGTGTCAAAAGCCTTGGCGAGGTCAAGGTACACTGTGTGAACCATCTTCCTCTCATCTATGGCCTTGGTGACTGTCTCAAAGAAGTCAAACAGGTTTAGTAGGCATGATCTGCCCTTAACAAAGCCAAACTGGGTCGGGTCAATGTTTGGAGGTTTCCAATGTCTTTGTTAATGAATTTCATGATGATGATGCGCTCCATAGCCATGAAGACCAGGCTAGTCAGGCTTATGGGATGATAGTTACCAGGGTCAGTTGTGGCCCCTCCTTTGTGGAGCAGAATAACCGTTGCTGTGCGCCATTCTATGGGCACATAGCCTGTGGAGAGGCTGAGGTTGAACAGTGTGTTTAGGTGGGGGGTTAGTTCGTTCTGTAGTTCATACAAGACACAGCCTGGGACACCATCTGGCCCCATTGACACTGTGCTTTTGGCTTTTGAAAGGGCTGTTTTCCCCTGTGCATCTGTGATTTCCGGGACACTACACTTTTCCGGCATTGTGGGCCCTTTTGGGGGTGAGAGGGTGGTGAAGTTTGCACTGAATCTATCTGCCAGGATGTTGGCAATATCAGTAGGTTCAGTATATTTTGTGCTATTTTGCACTAGCTCAGAGCATATCTGTGAGTTGCCACTTAGATTCTTGACATAGCTAAAGAAGGCTTTGTTGTTATCTTTTGAATCCTTGGCTATTTTACTTTCGAAGTCAGCCTTGGATGATTTTATGAGGGACCTTAGTTTCTTACTGATACTGATCAGGAATGTCTTTCTTTCTTGGGATTTGCTTTTTTTCTGAACTAGTTTCCTCCTTCTATTATATAGCCTGTTTATGGCAGGGGTCTACCATACTGGTTTCCTTCTCTTAGGGGAGTGAGTCTTGGTTTTTCTAGGGATTGCATGATCCATGCATCCTTGTAGGTGCTCATAGAGTGCATTTGTAAAGGTTTTTGTATCTTGGACACTGTTATCCTTTACCATGGGGGCTGTGAAACTTACCACCTCTGTCTTAAGTAAGGTGACGTTTGCTATAGAAAAGTTTTTCACTGTGGTTTCCTTGGTTGGAGGTGGTGGTGTGGTGTGGACATCCAGAGTGATTAGTTTATGGTTTGATCTAACCAGTGACGGGTTAACCCCCGGTACAGAACACCTGTCGCCCATGTTGGTGATGACCAGGTCCAATATGTTTTCCTGTCTGGTAGGGGAGTTTACCAGCTGATCCAGGGCATTTGAGTTGATAAATTCCAGGAAACACTTGACCTGGGAGTTTGTACTTGAGTAGTTTTCCCAGTTAACAGTAGGGTAATTGAAATCGCCCAATATCAGGGTGTTCGGTAGGACTTTCATGCTTTCCATTGTCTCCAGAAAGGTGGAGTGGTGGTCCTGGGTCATGGAGTGTGATCTGTAGCAGGCCACAATTTGCATTGCAGATTTGCCTGATATTAGCTGCACATGGATGATCTCAGAGGTATCATGCTGCGCCACTAACCTGGAGGTGTAGGTATCCTTGATGAATATAGATACACCCCCTCCTTTTGTGTTTCGGTCCATGTTCTGTGGCCGAAATGTGTGGTATGAGTTGTAGCCCAGTAGTGCTAAGGTGCTCTGTGGAGCCTTGAACCAGGTTTCAGTTACTGCACAGATGTCAACGTTCTCCATACAGAGGAGTGCTTTGAGCACGTGCATTTTGAGATTTAAATTCCTGGCATTGAGTAGCATAACCCTCATTTTTTTATTTGTGCTGTTTACAGAGGTGGGTTTGACTTTTAAGTCTTGCCTAAAAAAGGCATTATGGGGGCAGCAAGAGCCTTGGCCAGTATTTGAAAGCCTAGGGGTGACAGCTGCAAGCTGTTTCTTGCAAAGCAATGAGGCTTGTTGAGCATGTCATCCCAGGCTGACAGACACTGGATCCCCTTTGAATGATTGAATGACACTAGAAGCTTAGCCAATTGTTGAAATTGATAATTTTTTCTTTATACTGCAGTATCATTCTTGGTGAGGGCAAGATGCTACTCAGGGTAAGGGTCATACCCGCCTGGGCTACATGATCAGAGAGCTCTTCCATGTCTCTTTTCATGTAGTCCAGGGAGGTACATCTCAGGTCATTCACACTAACATGAACAATGACAGAGTCATATTTGTACTTGTTCTGGAGTGACCTGAGTGCTTGTGTTATGTGGCAGATTCTGGCTCCCAACAGGCAGCTAACAGTAACCTTCTTGTCCAGCCTAGTGAGTGGGACATCAGTGTGTCTGACTATAGAGTTGCCTAATACTGGTGTGTTAGGTATGTTATTTCGCCTTAAGGGCTGTGATTGTGCGGCACACTGGTTTTGTGTTTCGTGTGATGTCTGGTTTGTGATGGGAGGTGCAGGTTTTTTGGGTGTCTGCTTTGGAGGTCTCTGATGCTTTTGCAGGTTTTTATTTAGAGCCTCTGAGTATGATTTTGTGTATTTATGTGTATTTTTTGCCAGTGCTGGTTTAGTATGTCTATGTGAGGCTGGAGGTGTGGGGCAAGTGTTAACCTTCTCCTCATGACTGTCTGTTCCAGTCTTGGGTGGAGAGAGCTTAGCCTCCAATTTAGCTATACAATTGTATCTCTCGCATATGTTAATGTTTTGTGGTAGGAGGAGAGGGTTGTCTGTGTACATGAGGTAGATGTAACATTGCCACAGGATACCCAGGTTCACCAGCTGGACTGGAGAGTATACCTGAAATTGCCCTTTGGTCATGCCTGAATAGTAGGGTGAGCTGCTTAGTCGCTTGGTTGATGAAGGGTGAATAATGAGCCTTACCCTGCTGGGCAATCAAGTGTCGGGGTATATTAGTGCTTGCTATTAGGTCTGGGCAAGTGCTGGACTGTAGGATGCTTTTTAAGTGCTTAGGTTGAGAGTTAGACTACTTTCAAGGGAAAAACTGAAGAGGAGACTTGGTGGATCCAGGAATAATTTAGCCCTAGCTAACCGGCACTGCCCGGACGTGCAAAACCGTGCAAACACGTTTTTTATAACTGGGAAATGAAAGAGATAGAAATTAGCCCAAAATGGCCTATAAACTACTAACTTCTGGGCTGGAACCACTCCTCCAGGGACAGTTGTACAGGTTATGTGTGATGGGTTGTGGCAAGGAGTGGGTAAACCCTAAGAATAGAGGTGGGCAACGCTAACTGCTCCACCACTGCGGCTGCCCAGTTACGTGCATTTCCTCTAATATCTTTATTTCTCCATATTCTCCAATTCTTCGTCCACAAGACCATACGTATCCTAGTTGTAGAGCTTTTAGAAAATAGTTCAGAGTATGTGAATAACATGAATGGTACTGTTGAATTTAGTGGGGCATAATCCCATATGTTTATGGCATAATCCTTAAGGCTTTAGTTATTCAAGCAGACTTTATTTCCATCTGCAGATTTAATACTCTTACACTTTAAGAATCTCTTTTCTTGATATTCCATTATTGAAAAAATGGAATGTTAAACATTCCCTGTATAAGTATGTGTAGGGATTTTGTTAGTTAAAAGTCATGAGCTAGTGAAGCAATACTTATCTAAAGTGATTTAAAAGTATCCCAATGTAATCTCTAGTGTTAAATGTGTAAATATAATTCACTCATTCACTCTTTCTCTGAGACATGCATTATCTATAATAGGGATATGGAGTTTGGTGGGAAAAATGGAGACAGTGACCACAAGGATCCCAATCCATGAGAGGATATCTATCTCAGGATTCACACACACACACACACACACACACACACACACACACACACACACACACACACACACACACACACACACACACACACACACACACACACACATGCACACACACACACACACACACACACACACACACACACACTCACACACACATGCACACATACAACATGCACACACGCATGCACACATACAATACACACACACACACGCGCATGCACACATACAACACACACACACACGCATGCACACATGCAACACACGCACACACACATGCACACATACAACACACACACACACATGCACACATACAACACACACACACATGCACACATACAACACACACACATGCATGCACACATACAACACACACACACATACACACACACACATGCACACATACCATACACACACACACACACACACACACACACGCATGCACACATACAGCACACACACGCATGCACACATACAACACACGCACACAAGCATGCACACATACAACACACACGCGCGCATGCACACATACAACACACACACATGCACACATACAACACACACACACACACGCAGGCACACATACAACACACACATGCATGCACACACACACACACACACACACACACACACACACACACACACACACACACACACACACACACACACACACACACTTACTTTCTCTCTCTCTCACTCACTATCACATTGCATGCACAGCTACAGACCATTTGAAAGACTGCAGATTTGCCTATATCATGTTTTTTTAAATCAGAAAAGAAACTGGAACACACATTTAAAACCTAGTTGGACACAAGTAATAGCTGTACATTTCACACAAAAGTCACCCTAGCAGACATCCCAAGTGAAGTGCAAAGTATTGTGAGGTGGCAATGCTAACCACTGTGCCACTGTGTGTTGACGCTGAATTTGGCTAGAGTTAGGAAGGCATAACTCTCAATCTTTAACCTCCAGAATTAGGGACATAGCAAAAAATAATTAGTGAAAAGTTCCCAAATTAGTGACTGTTTTTAAATACTAGAAATATTAACTTAGAAAACTGATTGAAAAATTGTGTGAATTAACTTGTATTTTCTGAAGTAAAAAAAGTCTGTAGCTGCAATGATTGGGTATTTACTGATGATTATTAGTATTTACTGACTGAAATCCATCACATTTACTCAAAACATTCCAATTTAGGTGGGTAAGATCGACATTTTAAGCCAAAATATGGATGTCCCTAAAAATCTGGCTCAGTTGAGAGGTAAAGAAAACACACCAAAGAACAGCAGACTGCAAGTGGGCAATTTAATAACGTTCTGGTACCTCAGCTACAAAGCCTTCAAGCCTTGAAGGCTTTGTAGCTGAGGTACCAGAACCCTATTAAATTGCCCACTTGCAGTTTGCTGTTCTTTGGTGTGTTTTCTTTTTGTGTGTTTTCTTTTTATGGATTTATATTCGTTTTCAGTATGTCAGTTGAGAGGTATACTTGTATGACTTTCTGTGAGACAGACGTTGTACGAGAATAATGCTTAAAAAAGGTACAGGAAGAATGATGTATGTGTCACTAATTCTCTTCATTTGTACTGACTCTACAGGAAGAAGGACCTTGCCTCCATTTTGAGGGACAGCATTACCAACTAGTTGTAGAAGTTTTGGTAACTAGATTCAAAATAGCACAAGATATGGGACCAAATTCCGAAAGACTTGCTCTCAGTGTAAGTTGTAGATCAGTGTGCATATTGAACCTAGTCAACCACTGTAGATAGCACGTGCATATAAGTTACTGAGCACATGCAAGGTCAGGGCCATTTTGTGTAGTCAGTCAGTGTGAGTGCTAGCTTGAATGGAGATGCATATGTGATTGTGTTAGAAGTAACAAGTCAGTCAATAAGCTTATGTAGTTCAAAGTATATGTTCCAGTTACAGCTCCTGATGTGTTTATGTACAATAAATGACTTGGACGCATTCTGTGCCTCAGTGTCTCATTTGAATACATGAGACATGCAACATAAGTGACCACTTACACTGAGAGCAGATCTTTGGGAATCGGGGACCTCTTTATAGATAGGCCTTACACCAAAGTAAGTCACCTACACTGAGAGTAATTCTTTTGGAATCAGGGCAGACTTACACTGAGAGCAACACTTTTGGAATCTGGCCCATGGTTTTCAAGTAATGCTTAATAAACTCTTTAATACGGTGCATTCTGTAAGCATTTTTTTTTTTTGTGAAATGTTGAAATGTTGTTTAGTTGTGATTTTGAGATGACTATATTCTATTCAGTAGTGTCAAAGATCACTTTGCATTCTTATTAACATAAGAAAACAGGAATCAAGCTAGTATTGCTTGTTTAAACCACGGTTTATTTAGTTAAAACTAGAGATGAGCACTTTCACCCTTGTCAGAGCTTCATTAGATCTGATCTAACTTAATAAACCGTCATTATTTTTAATAAGAATGCAAAATGATCTTTTGACATGGATCTTACATAAGAATGTATGATAGCAGTTTATTTTAGTAATTTGTATGCCAATATTGTTCCTGCACAACTGGTTTTCCCTTTTTTGTTTTTCGCTTTGTTCTTCCTTAAGGAAAATGCACACTACCCTTAAAGCTGAAAAACTGCATCTTCTGAATACTAGGTTATGTTGTCAGTATATATACATATATGCATAAATACATACAGTTATTTCAGGAATGGGCAATAATGCCATTCTAGTCTGTCAATATACCAAAATAATTATTCTCATTAATAAGTGTCCAGGTTGTTCTCAAAAATATGTAAACAAATGTATGCTTTAATATAATTTGGTAGTCTATTCAATGCATCAGCTACTATCTCAGAAAACAGATTAGTACATCTTTCTTTCCTATATAGTCTCCCACACAGGTTGGTTAATGATTCTCCGCTACTTTTTGATAACTGTAAACATTTCCAGTAGCAGTTGTCTGGAACTGTCCTATATACCTGAATAAAGTCTCATCTTAAATATTAGTATGAAACACTGTACAAGTTCAGATATTTTTTATCTTTCATAATAACTTAAATGTTCACATCCATGGATGCCTTTGGTGTATTTCTACTGTACTCTTTCCAATTAACTCGCACTAGTTTTCTTATAATGTTTCTGTATTATTATTATTACACGTAAATCAGAGGAATATTGCTGCACTTTGGTCTTGTTTTTCTTATAGTCAGGCACACTGATGTCCCACTCACCAGGCTAAACAAGGAGAAATTTACTGTCAGCTGCCTGTCGGGTGCCAGGATCTGCCACATAATGCAAGCACTCGTGTCACTCCACAACAAGTACAAATATGACTCTGTCATTGTCCATGTTGGTGTGAATGATCTGAGATGTACCTCCCTGGACTACATGAAAACAGACATGGAGGAGCTCTTGGATCATGTAGTCCAGGCAGATATGACCCTAGCCCTGAGTACCATCTTGCCATTTCTCAGAATGATACCACAGTACAAGCAGAAAATGATTGACTTTAACAATTGGTTAAGTTTCTGGTGTCATTCTAAGAGGATCCAGTGTCTGTCTGCCTGGGACGACATGATCGACAGACCACAATGCTTTGCCAGAGATGGCCTGAACCTGTCGCCCATGGGATTCCAGATACTGGCTAAGGCTCTTGCCACCCCATAGTGCCTTTTTTTAGGCAAGTTTCAAATGACAAACTCACAACCATAGCAGGTATATGCAAGCAAAATCTGAGGGTAATGCTACTCAATGCTAGAAGTCTAAACCTCAAAATGCACTCACTCGAGGCACTCCTTAAAATGGAAAACATCGACATCTGTGCCGTAACGGAGACCTGGTTCAAGGCTTCAGAGAGCACCCCTGCGTTACCAGGCTATAACTCATACCACACCTTTCGGCCACCTAACCTGGACCGAAACACTAAAGGAGGAGGCGTGTCCATATTCATTAAGGATATCCACACCTCCAGGCTATTTGCTCAACATAATGCATCTGAAATTATCCAAGTGCAGCTAACACTGGGCAAGACTGCAATCCAGGTTGTAGCTTGTTACAGATCCCCTGCCATGCCCCAGGATGCCCACTCCACATTTCTTGATATACTGGGTAATATTAAGGTACAGCCCAATACCCTAATAATGGGCGATTTCAACTACTCCACCATCAACTGGTAAAACTACTCATGTACTAACCCATTTGCTCAACGCTTTCTGGAATTCATAAATTCCAACACCGTGGATCAGCTTGTCCATACCCCCAACAGGGACAGAAATATCCTGGACCTGGTCATTACCAATATGAGCAACTGATGTTCCATGCCAGTGGTCAACTCCTCGCTGGTCAGAACCGACCACAAGCTAATCACCCTAGACATCAATATCCCGCCCCCACCCCCATTAAGGAAACCACCGTAAAAAACTTCTCCAAAGCCAACTTCATGCTACTTAAGACAGAAGTGGCAAGCTTCACGACACCCATACAGACAGAAAATAGAGGTACAACTGCCAATCCTATACAAATGCACTGTATAAGCATATACACGAGTGCATGGATCGTGCCATCCCCAACAGAACCAAGATGCTATCCTCCAAAAATATTAAGCCAATCTGGTGGTCCCCTGACATAAACAAACTCTACAATAGAAGGAAGAAGCTGTTTCAAAAAGAGTAAAATCCCCTGATTGCAGTAACTCCCTGGTCAGCCTCAGTAAGAAGCCGAGATCCCTCGTAAAATCCTCCAAAGCCACTTATGAAAATAAAATCGCCACTGATTCTAAAGACAACCACAAAACATTCTACAGCATGTCAAGAATCTCAGTGACGACACTCAGATCTGCTCTGAGCTATGTGCTGTAGTATGTGGCACTAGATATACAGCTGATATCGACAACATCCTGGCAGATAGGTTCAGTGCAAATTTCACCCCCCCACCTCCCAAAGGGCCCATCACTATACCAGAAGAATGCAAAGCCCCTGTAATCACGGCTGCACAAGTAAAGACTGCACTCTCCAAAGCCAAGAACACAGCATCCATGGGACCTGAAAACATCCCAGACTGTGTTCTGCATGAACTACAGAATGAACTGGCACCCCACCTAAGTACCATGTTCAGTCATAGCCTCACTTCAGACTTTGTGCTTACTGAATGGTGCAAAGGGGGCACCACCATGGACCCCGGGAACTACCACACCATTAGCCTGACGAGCCTGGTCTGCAAGGCCATGGAACATATCATCTTGGAGCTTGTAAACAAGGACATAGGTAACCTCCAAACTCTGGACCCCACTCAGTTTGGGTTTGTAAAAGGTAGGTCATGTCTCCTAAACCTGATTGACTTCTTTGAAGCAGTCACCAGAGCCATGGATGATTGTAAGGTGGTGCACGCAGCCTATCTTGACCTCACCAAGGCTTTCAACACCATCCCCCAATCTGGAATTATAGATAAACTCACTAGACTGGGCATAAATCCCCATGTCACAGGATGGGTGGCCAACTGGCTCACTGATAGAACCCACACAGTGAAAGTAGCTAACTCCAAATCCAAGTTCAGACCAGTGACAAGTGGAGCACCACAGGGCTCAGTCCTCTTTGGCATCTACTTCTCAGAAGTCCATGCTAATACAGCAGGTCTTTGGCTAATAAAGTTTGCAGATAACTGCAAATTAGGTGCCATAATAGAATTGCCTAATGATGTGGACATTCTACAAAGGGGCCTCACTGAGACTGATGCTTGGTGTCAAAGTCATGGCCTCAAGTTCAATACCAAGAAGTGCATTGCCATCCCCTTTGGGAAAAACACTGTACCCATGAACTACCACATAGGCGGTAGCCTACTAAACACTGAAAGTGTGATAAGAGACCTTGGGACACAGGTGGACACTAGCCTCTCCTTTGATAATCACATCGCCACAGTAGTCAGGAAATCCTTGTACGTGGCACACCTCATCACAAACACCGTGGATCAGCTTGTCCATACCCCCAACAGGGGCGGAAATATCCTGGACCTGGTCATTACCAATATGGGCAACTGATGTTCCATGCCAGTGGTCATCTCTAGAAAAAAAAAGATGTCATTGTTCCTCTCTACTAAGTTCATAGTTTTAGTACTAAGCTAACTGCTCTTGCGAGCCATTTTAAGCCTAGCCAATTATCCCTTGTGAGACTCAAACCCTGCACCTTGTGTTTGTAAGGCAAACATCTTAGCCATTAAGCCACCCTCCCAACCCTACCAACCCTACCAACTCATCCCTCATAAGACCCATTATAGAGTACAATGCCCCATTTGGCATGTACCTCGCAAGACATCTACAACAACTAGAAAGGCCACAGAAATACCTTACTAAGAGGATTACTGACCTCAAACAGATGCCATATGCAGACTGTCTCAAAAACTCCAGCTCTACTCCGTCTCTTATCGCCTACTCAGAGGTGACCTCTGTCTAACATACAAAGCCATGCCAAACCCAGATCTGCTGGACATGCTACACTTAAAGAAAACCCAATCCCTCCAAGCCACATGCTCCAGGGACCTAAACCTTGCCACCACAATAAACAGAACATGCTGGAGGGATAGATTCCTCTCCCAGAGACTTCCCATGCTCTGGAACAGACTACCCATTCATATCAAGCAAAGCTCCTCATTAGCCCTCTTTAAGAAAAATCTCAACAATTGGATGTGGAATAGGAAATTCATCCCGGGGATCACTTCTGTGGCTCTGCTAGACAGGAGCACAGGAAAATAACTTTATTGGGTGGTGAAAGCCAGGGAACTTTTTTGGCTAGGCATATATAGGCCCCAGGGCTGATAGCCTAGTACCTACCTATGAACCTATGAACCTATATGCAATAAAGTTTATAAAAATATATATTGTCTTTATTGAGTTTCATGCTGTATGTCTTTGATTTAACAATTCTATCCTCTTCAGTTGCTGAAGTTCCTATTCAGAGTCTGCTTATACTACCATATCTTTTGCATACAACAGTGTTGTTGATCTGTCTGTCTGAATTACTTACTAATATAGTCCATCACCAGTATGAACAGCAGTGGGCTCAAAGTGGAACCCTTATATACTTCCATTCTGACTAGGAACCCCTCTGTGAATCTTAACACTGTTCCTTCTCATATATTTGGGTCTTGTACATAGCCTGCACTAACTGTACCAAAGATTCTTGAACTGCAAACCATCACATGATTGTCCAAATCAACTTTCTTGTGACCTTGTCACAATATCTGATGTTGTCCTTTTCATTCTTCCTCAATGTGTGAGCTCCAAAAATAGAAAATAATAAACCAACAGAATTTTAAAAGTGCACTTCCTGTGGGAATAAGATTCCCAATTCTGATGCCCACAGGGAGTGCATCTACTGCCTCAGAGCCTCAGAGCAGTGTACCTCAAAATTACACGCTCCATTTGTGCTGCATTTTATTCAAGAACTCTAAGTAACAGGCACAATAAATCAGTTCTTAAGGGTTTGCTTCTGCCTTCTTCCTCATCTTCTTCAGGAGCTCAACCCCCCCCCCCCCCCAAGCAAATTTGCAAAATCCTGTTCTGAACCCAAGGAATCTCGAATGAAATCCCCACCCATTCTCCAAAGCCTGCTACTTTGGTTCCATTGTCATCGCAGCCACCTAAAAAAAAACAGAAACGTCATATCCGATTTCATCGGATCCTTCAAAAAAACACAGAGATCCCATGCCCGCAGATCTGACTGTCATTCCATCAAAATCTCCTAGAACCCACTCATCTGGGTTCACAGTTGAACCGGTGTCTCCCCTGATGCATTCTTGTTTTCTTCAGGGGACACCGAGGACAGAGTCTAGACTACAATCAACCAGCTTGTCCATTAGGTCCTCCAGGAGTCTGTCAGAAGCTGACATGGATAGGATGATGAGAAAATTCTGCAGAGCTCAGATTCAGATGGGGGGGGTATCCCATTTGCCTCTCCCATTGGATCTCTGAGCCTCTCATCCACTTTCTATGTTGTGATATCTCCTTCTCTGATCCATCCACCAAATTTGGAGCCCTTGGGTCTGGGAGCCCCGAGAGTGTCAGATCTGATGACAACTAGGTCATCACTCTGACGGCCTCTCTAACTAGTTCCACTCCAGTTATATTGGATTGGGATGAGTGTTGGAGCCAAACCATCAGCGTTAGATATGGGGGGGGGGGTTGGATGCACTCTGATGTTAATGCAAACATCCTTGCACCTCAGAGCCTTGGTGCTAGAAAGCTCTGATCTGACTCCTTCTTCCTGACACAGATCTGTGAAGAGTCAAGACCTGGCAGCTCCTGTGTTTTCAAGTCCAGTGCAGCCAGCCATGGCTCCTCCTATTCCAGTGGCCTTCATGGTAGTGGAGAGGGATTTCTCTCAACCGAGGGATTCAACTACTCTTTCATCCTTGGGTCCTACATCCCCTCCTCCTTCATGTCAGAGCTCTGACCCTATAAGGCTTACTCCACAGGGACAGCCAATACCTTCTAGCATCCAGACAGTCCTCATTGAGGAACTTCCCCTCTCTTTGGATACCTCTGCAGATCATCCCACTGAAGAGGTTCCCCAAAAGAGAATATGCAAAAGTAGGCACATAGATTCTCCTAAGGAATATCTCACCGAGGATGCTGACTTTGACGAATAGGAAGTGTCTCCCAGATCTCAGCTTAAACAAAAAGGTAGATGGTCTTCAGATACTCCTTCCCCAGAGGGGTCAGTTTTTTCTGGAAGCTTTTGGTTCTAGTCCATCTATGCCTTGGGTGATTCCCCTGCTGGATAAGCTTGTCAATTTAATCTCCAGCTGGGCATGAAAGGAACTGGACTCTGTTGAACCAATTCCCCGATCTCCAGACAAAATTTTGGACCCGCAAAGGACAGCACTCATTGGAGCAAAGGAGTCCTTTTAGATAATATGGTTATGGCAGCAGTCACAAAAAAATGAACTAGCAGAGCAGAGTTCCTCTGTCTTCTTCCTCTCTTTTGGCTGTTCCTGTTAGGGGTTGCCACAGCGGATCATCTGTTTCCATTTCTTCCTGTCCTCTGCATATTGATCTGTCACACCAACCACCTGCATGTCCTCTCTCACCACGTCCATAAACCTTATCTTAGGCCTTCCTCTTTTCCTCTTACCTGGCAGCTCCATCCTTAGCATCCTTTTTCCAATATACCCATCATCCCTCCTCCACACATGTCCAAACCAACGCAATCTTGCCTATCTGACTTTGTCTCCAAACTGTCCGACCTGAGCTGACCCTCTAATATACTGATTCCTAATCCTGTCCATCCTTGTCACACCCAGTGCAAATCTTAACATCTTTAACTCTGCCACTTCCAGCACTGACTCCTGCCTTTTTGTCAATGCCACCGTCTCCAACCCATACAACATAGCTGGTCTCACTACCCTCTTGTAGACCTTCCCTTTCACACTTACTGGTACCCGTCTGTTACAAATCACTCCTGACACTCTTCTCCACCCATTCCACCCTGCCTGTACTCTCTTCTTCACCTCTCTTCCACATTCACCATTACTCTGAACTGTTGATCCCAAGTACATAAACTCATCCACCTTCGCTAACTCTACTCCCTGCATTCCCACCATTCCTCTATCCTCCCTCTCATTCACACACACATATTCTGTCTTAGTCCTGCTGACCTTCATTCTTCTCCTCTCTAGAGCATATCTCCACCTCTCCAAGGTATTCTCAACCTGGTCCATACTCTCACTACAGATCACAATGTCATCTGCAAACATCATAGTCCATGAGGCCTCATGTCTGATCTCGTCTGTCAACCTGTCCATCACCATTGCAAATAAGAAAGGGCTTAGAGCTGATCATTGATGTAATCACACCTCCACCTTAAATGGATCTGTCACTCCCACTGCAGACTTCACCACTGTCACACTACCCTCGTACATATCCTGTACCACTCTTACATACTTCTCTGCCACTCCCGACTTCCTCATACAATACCACAACTCCTCTCTAGGCACCCTATCATATGCTTTCTCCAAGTCAACAAAGACAAAATGCAACTCCTTCTGACCTTCTCTATATTTCTCCATCAACACTCTCAGAGCAAACATCGCATCTGTAGTGCTCTTTCCCAGCATGAAACCATACTGCTGATCGTTAATCATCACCTCCCTTCTTAACCTAGCTTCCACTACTCTTTCCCATAACTTCAACTGTGACTGATAAGTTGTATCCCTCTGTAGTTACTACAACTCTGCAAATCACCCTTATTCTTAAAAATAGGTACCAAAACACTTTTTTCCACTCCTCAGGCATCCTCTGACTTTCCAAGATTTCATTAAACAATCTGGTTAAGAACTCCACTGCCATTTCTCCTAAGTACCTCCATGCTTCCACTGGTATGTCATCTAGACCAACAGCCTTTGCATTCTTCATCCTCTTCATAGCTGACCTTACTTCCTCCTTGCTAATCTGTTTTACTTCCTGATTCACTATCCCCACATCATCCAACCTTCTCTCTCTCTCATTCTCTTCATTCATCAGCCCCTCAAAGTACTCTTTCCATCTACTCAACACACTGTCCTCACTTGTGAGTATGTTTGCCCCACTGTCCTTTATCACCCTTACCTGCTGCACATCTTTCCCAGCTCGGTCCCTCTGTCTAGCCAATTGGTACAGGTCCTTTTCTCCCTCTTTAGTGTCCAACCTTTCATACAACTCTCCATATGCCTTATCCTTAGCCTTTGCCACCTCTCTCTTCGCCATGCTCCTCATCTCCTTATACTCCTGTCTACTTTCTTCATCTCTCTGACAATCCCACTTCATCTTCGCTAGCCTCTTTCTCTGTATACCCTCCTGTACTTCCTCATTCCACCACCAGGTCTCCTTGTCCTCCATCCTCTGTCCAGATGTCACACCAAGCACCTTTCTAGCTGTCTCCCTTACCATCTCTGCTGTAGTTACCCAGCTATTTGGTAACTCTTCACTGCCCCCCAGTGCCTGTTATAACTCTTCCCTGAACTCCAGCTCACAATCACCCTTTTTCAACTTCCACCATTTGATCCTTGGCACTGCTCTCACACTTGTCCTCCTCTTCTTGATCACCAACATCCTCCTACAGACCACCATTCTATGCTGCCTAACTACACTTTTCCTGTCCATCCTCTTAATAGAGAGTCCAGGGCATTAGAAAGGTTTGGAAAGTGCATATTTGCTTCAGCGGCCTTTGCCTTGAGTTCCCTGAATTATTTAGCAGACTTCACAAGATTGAAGAGGGATTTGAGCAAGGACCTCTCCAAATCCCTCTGTGAGTCCATGTCTATAGAGGACGACAATAAGTCCTCTTCACAGTTTGCCACTCTTTTGTCCATTTCCAATGTGTCCGTGAGGTCAATATCCCATGCTGCAGAGGGTACCTCATGGGTGGGGGGTTCAGGCATAGCCATTAAAAGACATGCCTGGATGCGGTTATGCGACTTTGCAGAAACTTTCAAGTTTTCTTTCATCAACACTCCCTTTGATGGAATATTTCTGTTTGGCCTTTCCATAAAAGAAACACCTTCCCAGAGTGAACAGGAGGGAAAGATCTGCTGTAGGGATACACTTTTCTACCCCTCAATGATCCTTTCCCGGAATCAAAGAGGAGGTAAGAAAATGTGGTTCTGTAAATCCCAGGGATCTTTTCAGGAGTCATGCATGGACGAGTCCTCCACAGGCAGAGGGAAGAGTTTGAATGGAAGACACCATCCAGGATTCTTTGTTGGACAAACCCTTTCAGCGCTCCTGAAGGGTTATCTAACTGCCCACCTCTGGAGGCAGTCAGGGGGCACTTGTCTTTGCGCACAGACACCTGGGCTTCAATAACAAAAGATTCTTGGGTGCTAAAAATAATATCTAGAGGTTCTTTTATACCATTTTCCAAGATTCCCCCAAAATAAAAAAAGGTTTTTCCTGACATCCAGCACAGTCAGGCAAAAGCCGCAGCTCAGGAGATTCAAAATCTGCTAAACAAAAGAGTCATGCAGGACATCCCACCAAACCAAAGAGGATTCAGAAGTTACTCAAGGTTTTTTTAGTGTCAAAGAAGATAGGGGACCTGAAACCAATTTTAGATCTAAACAGCCTGAACCATTTGTATAGAAGTCAAAGTTCTGAATGGTCATGATTCAGTCTATTCTGTACTTTTTACGCAAGGATGATTGGATGCACTCAACAGATCTTCAGGATGCGTACTATCACATCAAGATGAACAGATGATCCCGGAGATTTCTGCACTTTTGGCCGGGAGCCAATCACTATCACTTCAGAGCCCTGCCCTTTGGTCTCACCACAGTCCCTCAGGGTGTTTATCAAGTGTATGGAAGTGGTAACAGCTCACCTGAGACTGCAGGATTTCTGAATGGTTCCATATTCATATCTAGATGATTGGCTCCTCACCACCCTGACCAAGCATCTCACAGACCAGTCCAGGGACTATTTGTTACAACTTTGCTAAAAACTATGCATTTCACTCAACACCTCCAAATCTCATGTACAACCTGTACAGAGCCCATTTGAACATAATAAGTCAGATAGCCTCCCTTTCCTACACAGTGTGCAGACACAGTTGGATTTCAGGTACTGCAGATTCTTGTTCACCCTTCTCCTTCAGCCAAACTTGTCCTTCAGGCTTTACATTCCATGGCAGTGCCCATAATGTTAGTTACTGTGACCTGCTTCTATATGCATGTTCTGCAATGGATTTGAGCTGGACAGTAGTCTATTCTGCATCAGCCTCTATTTTTTTCCAGTCAAACTCACTCGGATATGCAAGAATAATCCTTGCTGGTGGCTTCATTCGGACAAACTTTATCTAGGCCATCCCTTTATTATACCTGTGTCTCCCAGTTGGGATGGGGGACATTTTTTGGAATGGACAGTCCAAGGTATGTAGTCCCCCAACAGACCAATTTGCATATCAGTGTTCTAGAGATGAGAGTGGTTCTACTAGCAATGCAGGTTTTTCAAGATATTCTCACTCTAGGGACTATTGCAATACAAGCCAATAACATGTCTGTGGTTTGGTACATCAACATACAGGGGGGGAGCCTAATCTTGCCCTCTTTGTCGAGAGGCAATGAGAGTGTGGCAGTGGGCAATCTCATCCATTCATTTTCTGATGGTAGCACACCTGCTGGGGAAATACAGTGTATTAGTGGACAAACTCAGCAGGTCTATTTTGATACTGCACAAGTGGTCTCTCAATCGAATAGTGGCAGAGAAGATTTCTTTCACTGGGGTTAACCTTGCTCTGACCTTTTTGGATCTCTCTACAAAAACAGTACAGCAGGTTTTTTGCCCTAAACCCCCCTCAGAGGGAGTTAATGACAGATGCTGTAGTCCATGGTTGACCCTCCAGTTTCCTTTATGCCTGTCCTCTGTTACCTTTGATTCCAAAGTTCTTACAGAAATCACTTTGGTTGAAGAGCTCAGTTATCCTTATTGCCCCTGTTTGGCCTCACCAAGTATGGTTCCCCTTCCTTTGGTCACATCTTTGATGACCTCTATGGATACTGGACTCAAGTCCAGACCTTTTCTCACACCCCTCTGGGAGGATACATCACAATATTCCAGGCCTCAAACTAACTGCGTGGTTTCTCCGATTCCATTGATAGCTAGACAGTCCAGGCTTTCCTCCCCAATATGTCAGATGCTTTTATCTTCCTGGAAAGCTTGCACAAGGAAGAGCTACAGAAGTAAATGGAAAAGATTTTCAATTTAGGCTCTTCAGAAGAAAATTGACCTTTTCACTGCTCCTATATCTTCAGTTCTAGAGTTTTTAGCATCTACTTTCAAGAATGTGCTAGTTTTTTCCAGAATCAAAGTACAGCTATATCTAATTTCAGTCTGGATTAAATGCATCCTCTTTAGCTTCTTCCAAATTGTGCAAGGCCTTTCGAAAAGGTACCTTCTTACTTAGACTTCTAGTGAAAGACATGTCACCTCCTTGGGATTCAACGGTTGTATTCAAGGGGTTGACCCAATGCCCCTTCAAACAATCAGCTAAGACTGACTTAAAGTTTATGTCTTGGAAAAACGCATTCCTAGTAGCTAATACATCTGCCAGGCAGATTTCTGAACTCCAGGGTCTATCTTCCAAATCTCCTTACATTGTTTTTCACAAAGACAGTTACCTTAAGAACCAACTCATCCATTTTACCTAAGGTAGCATCAGACTCTAGTATCAATCAAACAATTAATTTGTCTGTCTTTTTCCCAAATTTTTCAAAGGAGAGTATATGCTATGTTTTTTAGATGTGCATAAACAACTACATTTTTACCTTCACAACACAAAAGATTTCAAGGAATCAGAACAGCTGTTTGTTTCTTTCTCACCAAACAGACTGGGATCACCAATTTCTAAAGTTACCCTGGCCAAATGGATTACTAATTGCATTTGTTTTGTATATACTCAACAAGGCCTATCCCTTTCAAAGCCTCCTAAATCACCTACTACTACATCCATGGCCACATCTTACACCTTTGGTCTGGAGTTTCCACTGAAAACATTTTTGCCGCAGCTACTTGCTCATTGCAAACTAGATTTAACTTCCAGAAGCAGAACTGCGTTTGGTTGTGCAGGTCTCCAGAATATCCTTCCATGAGGGCTACCTAAGATTCGTGCAGTTGGGGACTCTGTCCCACACATTGAGAAAGAATGAAAAGGACAACATCAGATACTGAAATTATGCACTGACAATAACTATGCATCTATGTTGTCTGTTTTTATTTTTCCTCAACTCACGAACCTCCTTATCCCTTCCTTATTTTTCTGGAGTGACCTTGGATATTATGGAACTTCAGTTCCAGGTTTGAGCCCCAGCTTTGCTGTTCTTTCCTTTTCCTGCCCTATCTTGGGGGTCCATAAGACAGCGAATGTGATCTGAGGTATTGTTGGCTCACTAGGCCTTATGGGTAGAGGGAGGAGTTCTAGAGTTGGATACAAAATATAGTGTATGCGGCTGAGTTGGATCCAAGGTCAGATCTGGAACCTACATGCCAAGGAAGAATGAAAATGGACAATACAGATCCATAGTTATGGTGAATATATAACTTGAATTTTTCTCCATTTCTAGGATTTCTTGGAATGCCCTGTTGGACTTTTTCCTCATCTTCAGCTTCTTCTCCGCTACCTGTTAAACATCAGAATGGTTGTGCTGCCTGATATGAATCCAAACTGCATGTTTACTGTTTTCCTTTCTACTGCTCTCTGTATTTATCAACCCCCTTTTCGAGCACTTTCATGCTCCATCGTTGAGTCAGTCATAATTCATTGTTCTGCCTGTAAAGAAGAAAAAAGTTAAACATGATTCTTCTGAAGAAATGGTATCTGTTAGAAAAGATGATTGTATTACTTTAACTAGACATTAGTAACAGACTGTAAATCCTGGCATTTGCAAGCCTTTATCGGGGATCATAATTAATAAAGAAACTCCTGAGGACATTGGGTCTGATGATTCTGATATGGACAGGGATATGGATTCTCCTTGTACAGATTCCCAAACCCAAATTTCAGATTTAGATGTAACCTGTATCTCTTTTTTTAACCAGACTATTGTCAGGATGAATGATTTTTTTTAATGGGAACAAGTTGAAGTTCCTCATGAATTGAGGGGATATTAGGATATGCTACAAACAGATATGCTTTATTCTTCACTCATTTCTCCCATTCTGGCAGCATTGCAGCATATGTTTAATACATCCTGTAATAACCCTGATATCCAACCATCAGCTCCTAAGAAGGCAGACCAACTGCATAAAGTACCTCAGGATAATAAAGTTTTTTTTTCCTTAACCTAAGATCTGATCCAGCAGAAATATCTATACCTTTACGAGTTGGCAAAAGATTTCTTCTTAATACTAACCCTTTTCTTTGAGACAAAGAAGAGAAGGTATTAGACAATTTGGGTATGAAAATGTTTTCTTTTTCCACTTTAGCTTTTTGATTTCTTAATTATCGAGCATACATTTAAAAGTTTATGCAAAGCTGTATTAATATTCTGAGTGAATTTTCTACTTCCCTTCTTGTAGAAGGATCTACTTTCCAAATCCTCTTATTTCTAGCCTTTCTCAAGTATTTAAACATGCTTTGAAGAGAATATATGATTGTGTATGTACTGTATCTAGGGCCACTGCTACTGCTACAGTTTTAAGAAGATATGCTTGGGTGCATAACCAAAAGTTTGCTGATGAGGTCGTCTGAAATCTTAAAATCTAATTTATACAAAGAGGTATAGTTTGGTATGCTTGCTACTTAGGTCCTTAAACAATTTTATGAAAAAAATTAATGTAAGGAGTGTCTGAGATTTTTCAGGCTCTCCAGTATAACTCGTTCAAGTCTTTCTCTAATTTAAAAAAAAAAAAAATATATATATATATATATATATATATATATATATATATATATATATCCATGCCATATTCTGGCAAATGGAACAAAAAGAGATGGTCACAGGGGAGTAGCAATAAGAAACTTTTTTTTTTTTTCAGAAAAAGGAGTGTAATAGTTCAAAATGACTATGTCAGCATTCAGTCTCCCCATCCTTGCTGTATGGCTCATATCTCAACATATCTGTCCGAAAAACTGTCTCTCAACATTCCACTTTTGCTACAGATTGTTCTAGACTTTCGGGTGTTAAAGGTGGTTCAAGAGGGCTAAAGCTGGCACTGGATACAAAAACTTTCCTTTCAGGGGAATACCTTTGTACCCTCTGAACCAAACAGAGTTGTTTCCTCAGGTACTACAGCATTTATCCATCCTAGTAGTAATAGAACCAGTACTTTTAAATCAAAGGGGCAAAGGCATCTATTCAAGAATGTTTTTGGTACCAAAGAAAGAGCCTTCTAGGCTACTAGTATTAGGTCTTTCCTTTCTGAAATCTTTTTGTGAAAGATTCTGTTCCAGTGTCTGACCTGTGCATGGGAGAAGCATCCTTTCTGGGTCATGGGGATGCTCCAGGAGATGCTTCTTGAGGTAATCCAGGGAAGATACCTCTAGACCAGACACATATCCCATCTCCAAGTCGGTCATCTTTCATTGTTCCTACGCTGAGTTTTATGATAGCCTTAAACCTAAAAGATACTTATCATCATAATTCCATAGCCATAGTCTTCAGGAAATTTCTCAGATTCCCTGACTCTGGGTCACATTATCAGTTCTCTGCGTTACCCTTTGGGGTATCCAAGAGTGTTTATAAAATGTCCGTCTCCAGTCATATCCCATTGCAGACTGATTGACATTCACATTTTTCCTTATTTAGATGATTTACTAATCTTTGCAGAGGATTCTCACAGATTTTCTAGTTGGTGCCTAGCCAATAACCAGGGTCCCATTGGGGATTTTGTACCACTGTTTCTGAAATATTTGTGTGAATTACTGTCATCTGGTCTTGCTTATTCCTCTGTAAAGGTTTATCTTGCAACCATTTCAGCATGTCTGCCCATGGATCCTCTTCTCATCTCTGTTTGTACTAAAGCAGTCTGTAAAAGGAATTTAACACCTATGACCTCCCTGTAAACAGATATTAACATTATGCTGGAAAAGTTAACCATGTCTCCATTTGAACCTACTAATCAGGATGATTTGAAGTTCATGACTTGGAAACTCTAGTTCTCATTGTTCTAACATCAACAAGAAGAGCATCGGAGTTGAAAGCACTCATTGTGAATGTGGTCTCTTTCATATTCCCCAGAAATAGTGCCACCCAAAGTGGTTTCAGAGTTTAGCTTGAATCAACGTATCAGTCTCCTAGTTTCCTATCCAAATCCTAAAAAGCACAGAGCAGGGTTCTACATTTTTTGGAAATGCATAGACAGCTCGGGTGCTATCTTAATAGAACTAAGTCCTTTTGAAAAGATGATGATGGGGCAAAGAAGGGACATCCTACATCTAAACAGACAGTTTCCAGATGATTGCCCTCTGCTGTCTCCTTTTGTTATAACCATCATAATAAAGAAATCCATTCCAGGCACTGTGAAGGCACATTTTACTACAGCCTTCTTCTTCAGTGGCATACTGGAAAAGGGTGGACGCTATAAGCATTCTAGAGGTGTTTACATGGCCCTCTGCACATACTTTTACAAAGGACTACAAACTGGATTATTTTCCAGATCCAGAACAGACTTTGTTAGGATTATTCTGCAGGAGCTCCTGGATCCGTATCCTTCCTCCTCCACCCAGGTTGGACAGGCTTTGGTAAAATCTACCCATATAACCTAAAGGCTACTGTAGTAGTGGGAATGATGAACGTAGTACAGTTGTGTAAGTTGCACTTACCCATAACAGTGCATGTTTGAATTCATCACTGCTGCAGTAACCACACCCACCCTCCACCCTCCTGCATTAGTATATAGTAGTTGGGACGTTAGGTAGATACAGAGTAACCAAGCTTTTGCCAAAAATGGAAGTAACTGGCAAGTAAGCATTTCCCATTAGGGGAATAGCAAATATCCTGGACGAGTTAGACTTGTGGTGTCTCAGGCCTGGGCTCATAGTCCCTTATCCTATGCTGCCTGCTTCATGATGGGTGTCCTTAAACTAGTGATTATTGAAATATTCATTGATACTGTTTCCTCATTTCTTATCTGCAAAGAGGAAAGGGAGATCTTCAGCTTCATGTCGAGTTGGTGTGAGAGGAGCTGTTAAGTCCCTGAAGCCAGTAGTAGACAGAAGCACAATGCAGTTATGCAAGGCTGAATGTACAAAGCTAATGACTATAATTATCCAAGGTAGAAAGTGCAAAGCTGGTGACTAGAATTATCCAAGGTAGAAAGTGCAAAGCTGGTGACTAGAATTATCCAACACAGAATGTGCAAACATGGTAATAGGCTTACTTTGGCATGTGATGACCATAGTGAGCACTTCATAGTCATAGGATGTTTAAGTCATCAGGAAATGTGTTCATTTTCCAGCTAGATTATCAAGACAATAAATGCAGTTGGAAACAACTGGACACTATGGCAGTATGCAAGCCCCTTTACCCAGGTGTAGGAGATGCCAACACAACCCTGCAAAGCCGTCACCACAAACTTGATTGCTGAGAATTTTTCACAAGGTACCAATCAACAGAAGGTGACATTACAAATGGAGGACCTATTTCAGAAGTATTGTCAAAATAATATAGGCAAGTTTAAAATATGGTTGGAATCGGGTGAAACTTTACAACACTGCTTATAGCAATTCTTGCCAAAAAAGGAAATGTGATCTACAGAGTCCACTTTTCTGTTTATGGCAGAGGAGAACATATTGTATTACAAGCATATCCTTAGGCATTCATTTATTCACTCCTTCTTTGGTAACCAGCTTAATTCAATGCAGGGTCATGGGAGAGCTAGAGCCTTTGCCATCACTCAATGAAATAAAGCATAGAGCGCGCACATACATACGCACACGCACGCTATGTGTGTATATATATATATATATATATATATATATATATATATATATATATATATACATATATATATATATATATATATATATATATGCACACACACACACACACACACACACACACACACACACACACACACACACGCACACACGCACACCCACACACCCACACACACACACACACACATACACACACACACACACACACACACACACACACACACACACACACACACACACACACACACACACACACACACACACACACACACACACACACACACACAATGAATCGACATACAATGCTATGGACTACTGAGAGTGATATTAAACATAGATGGTTCTAGAAACCAGTGAGCCCTGCAGTTTGTTGGCGCCACCAACCACAGCAAGTTGTCTTATTTTGGTATTTTGTTGCATGTCTGTGAAACCAATAAAAGCTGGTACAATATTGTTTTCAGATCGGCACCCCTTCTTCAACTTTAAATTTCAAAGATATCGCTGATTGTGGTAATAGTGTTTTGCCAAGTAGCAGGCTTCATAATTTCATTAAATGTTTTGCCTTTGACCATAACTCTCAACCGTTTAGTGCAAGAAATCTGGGCAAAGTCTAAAATAATGTGGTGACAAAGGCCCCAAAATAAAGGCAAATTTTAAATATTGCTCTTAAAAACTTATAAAGTAGCTAAAATAACAGGATTTATGTTAGTATGCATTTTCTGAAATATTTGAAGTCTGAAAGACAAATTAATGCTTTTACTTAGTAACTTCAATCCTCAGTGACTTGTCAGAAAACCACAAATTTTATGAGGAATAGAACAAAAATATGAGTCAAAAGTCCGGACGTTCTGTGAAAATCTGGACAGTTGAGAGGTATGCATAGTGCTTTTGAGTTAGTTAAATCCTGCAGGTAGGCATTTTATTCACTAAAACTAACATCACAGCCAACATTAGGCTTCCATGATAACTGCAGTTGTGGGGGGTCCCCAATCATCCTTGACTGCGTGAAACAGAGGCCAGTCAAAAGCTGTGGCTGTCTGGCAAAAAATAAAGAGAAAACATCATAATTCATTATCTGATAATAACAGTGTTATGATATGACCCTGTTAAGATAAAGCCTGTAATCAGCGAATGAACATGAACAGGGTAAGTGCTAGAGCTCATCAGCCCATAGTGACCAGTCTCAGTGCTTACCTGGAATTTTAAGAAGAGCAGTTGCTCCTGATCTTCAGGGATGGCTTTCCCTTTCAGAGAATTTTATAAATACTGACAGGATACCATATACAAGAACTGTCAACTTCTTTGCTCAAAGCCAAAAATAATGGAAGAAGAAAGCCTCAGTATCAGAAACACTTTTTAAATATTACTATAATCCATGTAAAAGTTAATAAAATAACATGTTTTGCAGCAACATTCACTATTTTGAGAGTATGAGATAAGGAATTCTAATATCTAGCATTATTAACTGTCTGTACTACTAAATGATTTACTAGCTAGCACATGACATTTTTTTCCAAGAGACAATGGAAAAATATGATACAAAATTAGAGTTATTCTGTGAAATCATAGACAGTGGCAGATATATGCATTACTGCTGATGACTGCTAAACAAAAGTCACTGACTAGGAGGGAATACCAGTGTTGTGCAACCAATTGATATTTGCTGTGCAATTAATTAATGCTAGGAGGTTCAACAGCACTCCTCACCTTGGAAAATGCTGACGTCTGTACAATCACTGAGACTTAGTTCAAGGCCACAGAGCGCACCCTGGTCATTCAAGGCTACAATGCCTTCCACATGTTCAGACCCTAAAATGAGCATAAAAGAACCAAAGGTGGAGGTGTAGCAATCTTCATTAAATCCAAAAACACCTTGAGACTGGTTAAACAGTATGACTCTCTAGAGCTACTCCAGGTACAATTAAATATAGGTAAAACACCCTACCACATCATCACTAGCTACAGGTCCCCCACCATGAACCAAGAGAAACACACTGACTACCTGGACTTGCTAAAATCACTCTCTATACAGCCAAACACCTTGGTATTGGGAGATATCAACTATCCTTCTGTAGACTGAACAACATACATGAAAAAAAATGTGATCAGTCTGAGGTTCTTGGACTTTGTTAGTTCAAATGCTGCTCTGAAACAGTTAGTCTGCACCCCTACAAGGAGCTTGAATGTCCTGGACCTCATACTCACCAACATGGGGGGGGGGGTGTCACTGCACTAACCACTGCCCTCCATGATGCACTCAGACCATAAATCTGTCACCTGGACACCCCCACAGGAGCAAACAAGCTGAAACATTTCTCCAAAGCAAACTTTAACCTACTAAGTGAGGGTATAAAAAGTTTCAAACCCCCTGCTGACAAAGCCAGTAATGACTCCTATGCAGAGGAGTATACAAATGCCCTTTATAGACATTTAAACAATTATATAGTCTTGGCTGTACCTGTCAAAATCAAAACCAGGTTCTCTTGAAGAAACAGGCCACCTGATGGACTGCAATTATAAGCAGGTTATATACCAAAGGAAGAAAGTGTTATCCAAGAACAAGAGGGAACTTACTCACCAGAGTAAGAATACCCTCCACAGCTTGAACACTCAAATCAGATATCTTGTAAAGTCCTCTAAAGCCAATTACTAGGTTAACTTAGCATCTCTAGCTAAAGGCTATCATAAGCATTTTTTTAACTATGTCTGAAATATTAAAGGGAATGCCCACCTATGTGCAAAACTGATTGTGGATGGTACTACTCACACTGAACCTGAAGAAATTGCCAACCTGCTGATGTACAGATTTGGTGCAAATTTCACCCACCTGTTCCCACCAGACACACCCCAAAGCATCCCTGTTACCAGTCCACTACCTAGCATCTCCAAACAGCTGGTCATATCTTCCCTCTCCAAGGCCAAAAACACAGCCTCCATGGGACCAGATAACATCCCAGGGTGTTTAATAAACAACCTAAAACAAGACCTAGTGGAACTGTTTGGCACTCTCTTCAATCATAGCCTGAACACTGGCTTTGTTCCAGCAGAGTGGAGAACAACAACACTAATCCCCTTACACAAAGGGGGTCCATCAATGGACCCTGGAAACTACAGACCATAAGCCTAACCAGCCTTATCTGCAAAGCCATGGAAAGAATCATCATGGACCTTATTAACAAAGACAATAGGTGACCTCCAAACTCTTGATTTGACCCATTTTGGCTTTGTTAAGGGCAAGTCTTGCTTATTAACCCTGGTGGACTTCTTCAAGTATGTCACCAAAGCCCTGGATGAGGGCAAAGTAGTACATAGCCCCTATCTTGACTTAGCCAAGGCCTTCCACACAATCCCCCACTCAGATACATCATTAGATGGGTAGGAAACTGGCTCACTGACAGAAGGTTTACTGTCAAAGTTGTGGATTCCACCTCCATCAGTAGGGATCTTTGATGGACCCACTACTGTTTGGAATCTTCCTCTCGGATGTCCAAGTGAAAGTAGCTGGCCTGTGGCTAACAATTTCACAGTTGACTGCAAACTAGGTGCAATCATTGAGTCTCCCAATGAAGTTAACATATAGGATCATAGGATCATATGAAGTTACTAGGCTGTTGACCCTGAGGCCCTTATAGGAGGCCTAGCCAGGAGTTTAGTCCATGTTTAGACAAATCTGCACCCAAAGCCCCTGTCCAGCAGGGACACAGGTAGAATCCCAGGGGTGTACTTTCTGTTTCCCATCCAGTTATCCAGGTTGCTCTTGAAAAGGGGTAATGAGGTACTCTGCTTGACATGGAGAGGAAGTCTATTCCAAAGATGGGTCACAAATCTATATGTCCCGACAACAAGTCCTATTGATGTCACAGACCAGGTTGAGGTCGCGCATGCAGCTTACTTGAGTGGAGCTTGACTTGCGGATATGCATCAGTCCCGTCAAGGCGGGAGTCTAAGATTGCTTTGTATGCCGGACAGAGGTCACCTCTGATGAGTCTGTATGAAACTGAGTAGTGGGACAGGGCTTTTAGCCTATCTGTGTAGGGTAGATGTTTAGCCCCGGATTCTTCTGGTGAGAAACCTCTGTGGTCTCTCCAGCTGCTGCATATGCTTTGTGAGATACATGCCAAAGGGGGCACTCTACTCAATAATTGGCCTTATAAGGAAAGAATACAGGGATGTTATGACCTCCTTGTCCCTGGATGAGATACCCTTACTTATGAGGTGGGCCATGTAGAAAGCTTTCCATACTACGGAAGCAACATGGTGGCTAAAAGTCAGGTTGCTAGCAACCTAGGTGCCCAAATCCCTCATGAGTGATTGCGTGTTTAGGACATTGTTATTAATGTGATAATATGTGGGGACATCACTCTCCCCAAAGGGGATGATGATGATGCATTTTTTGGCATTCAGCTTGGGGCCATGTTTCTGGCACCAGTCATTTGTTTGGCTCAGACCCATTTGGAGGACGTCCACATCACTTGGGGAGTTTGTTGACCATGCCCAGCTTGTAGTCATCTGTAAACTTGGTCATCCAAAGCCCACTGGTTTTGGCCTGCACCTCAGAGAAGTATATCCTGAATAACCGAGGCCCCTGGACCCATCCCTGGGGTTCGCTGCTCATTACTGGTCTACTACTTGAGGTGGCTTCCCCTGTTTTGACTAGGTGGGTTCTATCAGTGAGCCAGTTTGCTACCCATCTGGTAACATATGGATTGATGCCTAGCTGAGAGAGTTTATCCATTATGCCTGCGTGGGGAATAGTGTTGAATTCTTTGGCCAGGTCAAGGTAGGCGGTGTGCACCATCTTCCCCTTGTCCATAGGTTTGGTGACTGTCTCAAAGAGGTTGACCAGATTTAACAGACATGACCTCCCCTTGACAAAGCCAAACTGTGTGGGGTCAAGTGTTTGGAGGTTGCCAATGTCACTGTTAATGAGGTCCATGATAATCCATTCCATGGCCTTACAGATCAGGCTAGTTAGGCTGATAGGTCTATAATTTCCTAGATTGGTGGACACTCCACCTTTGTGTAAAGGGATGACAGTGGCTGTCCTCCACTCAGCTGGGACAAAGCCGGTACTCAGGCTTTGGTTGAATAGGGTGGTTAATGGTGCTGCAAGTTCATGCCTGAGTTCATGTAGGAGACAGCCTGAGATGTTATTGGGTCCCATGGAGGCTGTATTTTGCCTTTGAGAGGGCAATGTACCCTAGAGATAAGGGGGGCAGGTACTGGGGAGGTCCTGATTTACTGATGGGGGGACAGAGGGGTGAAGTTTTTGCTGAATCTGTTAGCCAGTAGGCTGACTATATCTACAGCATTTGTGTATGTGGTGTCCTTGACCACCAGTTCTGAACAGATCTCGGTGCTTCCTTTGAAACTGCGGACATATGTGAAGAAGGCCTTATGATTTCTTCTCGTAGATGTGGCTAATTTAGACTCAAAGTTGGCTTTAGAGGATTTCACTAATGCTCTTATTTGCTTGTTCAGGTTAAGGAGAGATTGCTTCCTAATGAGCCCCTGCTCCTTCTTGTTCCTGGGCAGCAGATTTTTCCATTTTTTATATAGTTTATTTATTGCACTTGTGCATCAGACAGGTTTACTCTTGCTTGCTGAAGATGATTTTGTCATGTCAGGTATTCCTGATTCCATGCATCTATATAAGTGCTCATATAGAACTTTGATGTAGAGTTGGACATTGGTGCCAGTTCCAACAGAGGGAGAGGGGGCTTTGAAGCTGTTTATGCCATCCCTCAGGAGGTTGTAATCAGCTTTGGAGAAGTTTTTTTGTTTGACCCTAGCTACAGGGGGGTCAGGGGAGATGCTGACTTTGAAAGTGACCGCTTTATGGTCAGATCTACCAGGGAGGATGATACTGTGGGGGTGCTGCAGTAGTTACTCATGTTGCTTAATACCAAGTCCAAGATATTATCACCTCTTGTGGAGGTATTGACCAGCTGTTCCAAGGCATTTGCATTGATAAAATTGAGGTATCTCTGGACATTTGCATTCTGATATGAGTAGCTTTTCCAATCTATGGTTGGGTAGTTAAAGTCGCCCAGGATCAGGGTAAAGGGTTAAATCTTGATAGATTTGAAGAGGTTCAGATTGGTGAAGAGGGCATCTTGAGTCAAATTTGGGGGCCTGTAGCTAGCTATGATTTGAATAGGGGTCCTGTCAATAGTTAACTGCACTTGGAGTGTCTCCTGTGCATCATACTGTTTGACCAGCCTGGAGGTGTGATAATTTAATGAATATTGAAACTCCACCTCCTTTGGCTTTGCTGCCCACAGTTTGGGGTCTGAATGTATGACAGGATGAGTAACCAGGTAAGGCTGGGGTGCTCTATGCAGCTTTGAACCAGGTTTCTGTGACTGTACAAATTTCAGCATCTTCCAGGGTTAAGAATGCTTGCAATGAGTGTAGTGTCATATTTAGACTCCTAGCATTTAGCAGCATGACCTTTAATTTGTGTTTTGTTGAAATTTTTATGTTGGTTTTAATTGGCCTCAGGACTTTTCCTAAAAAAGGCACTATGGGGAGGCAAGGGCTTTTGCCAAAAGCCTGAAGCCCAAGTGAGACAGAGGCAGGCCATCTGTAGCAAGGCATTGTTGTCTGTCGATCATATCTTCCCAGGCTGTCAGGTATTGGATCCCCCTGGGAATATTGCAAAAGGGGCTAACACAGACTAATGACTAGTGTCAGAGTCACTGTCTAAAACTAAATGCAAAAAAGTGTGTCATTATCCCCTTTGACAAAGAAGTGACCTCTGCAGATTACATTATAGATAACACCCACTAAGCTCAAACATGGTGGTGAGAGACTTGGGTACACAGGTTGAGAGCAATTTAAAATTCAGTCATCATGTCTCCACAGTGGTATGGAAAGCCTTCTACATTATGTATCTCATATTTAAGGGCATCGCATCCAAGACTAAGGATAACTCCTCTATACTCAACCCTCATCAGACCACTACTGAGTACAATTCTCCCTTTTACATGTACCTCACCAGACACTTGGAACAACTAGAGAGACCACAGAAGTTTCTGACCAAGAAAATTTAGGGCCTTCAAAACATGACCCACACAGAAAGACTGAAGGCCTGTCTGTGTACTCTGTATCCTACAGGCTGCTGAGAAGTGACCTATGCCTGGCCTACAGAGCAATCTCTGACCCTGCCCTAGTGGAAATGCTGCATCTCAGCACAGATTTGTTTCCGAGAGATTGCCATTCCTCTGCAATAAACTCCCACTTCGGTTGAAGCAGAGCTCCTCAATGACCCTATTTAATCACAACCTTGACAATTGGTTGGGAGACCATAAATTCACCCCGGGGGGGGGGGGGCACCTATGTCCCTTGTGGACAGGGGCAGTTGGTGCTAATCACTTCGGCCTTATTCCCCTCACAACTAAAAATGAAATTGTCTATGTAACGATAATAATGTCTAACATATTTTTTCATAAAACTATACTTGTATAGACATTCTATCTCATAATAAGCCATGAATAAATTGGCATACATGGGGCAAAAGGTGCCCCCATGGCTGTTCCTTGTTTCTGCCTAAATATTTCATTATTAAATGTGAAAAAGTTATTAGTTAAACAAAAATGTATCAGATCAATCAAATAATTAGTTTTATTTTATTTTTATTTATTTATTTTGCATTTGTTAACCGGGTTAGTCCAGTTGAGCGTTTCACCCGTTTTCAGTGGATACCTGAGGAGAAAAGCTCCACAGTCAGTATTAGCATTTTACATACAATTAATAAGACATTTCCATTTGAAAATTTTTAAAAAGATAACTATTACAGTAAATCAAAACAGTTAAACAATTTAGTACAGTGTCCGAAATTGTACCGTAAAAAACATTTCTAATAAATCATCCAGTTGTACAATTGTATGGTAAAATACATTTATAATAAGTCATACAGAAAGCAGTTTTGTATAATGACAGAGGTCATACTGCAAAAAAAAAACTGTGGTTCAGTGTGATGAAAGAAAGTATAGTATTCATAATTCCTAACTGGTTATATACAGTGTAGTTACAGGAGAAGTAGGCAGGGGATGAAGTGGTTAAGTACAGAGATGGAGGGGTAGATGATTATTTAGCTAGGCAGTAGGGGGAGGAAGGAAACAGAGGCTATGGTAGAGTAGTTTCAGGGAGGATGACTACAGTGGCAGGACCATTTGTTTGTTAGGTATCTCCGAGTGGCTAGCTTGAAATGCTTGGTTTGGTCGAGTGACCTAATTTCTAGAGGTAGTTGGTTTCATGTTGTAGCAGGGTTATAGTTATAGAATAGACACCCTATTTTGGTTTTGGGTTTATAGATCTGTATGAAGTCCTGGTCTGAGCTACATAGTGTCCTAGTTGGGGAATATTTAGATATAATAGACAGAAGGCTAGGGCAGAAAGATGGTAGATAGAGGATGGAGTAGATAATTTGCAGCTGATGTAGTAGCAGCATATGAGGGAATTCAAGCTAGTCAAGCTAGTTAACGAACTACCCCCCAAAAATGCAATAGGGCATGAAGTCATTCCTCATGTTTAATTGATGCGTATAAACTTTTAACGTCTAACGTTATCCAATACATTTCTTTGTTCCAACTGACAGTGGAAATCCTGTTTAAAAAATCAAAACTGTCCTTTATATATTCTTATGACATAAGAAAGAAAAATGTTATGTAATATTAACCCAATACCATGTAGAAATACTTGCAGGCCAAAATAATAGGATGTCCTGGAGGATTATTCATATCCTTATGCAATTTAGGCAAACAAAAAAATGTAGCTAAAACACAACCGTCACTATTAAATTTTTTATGTACTTCATCTTCTGAAAAATAATCCAACCTCACACCTTTTTGTAACAGTTCTTGAAACTTAGTTATTGCTTTTCTATAACTGTTGTTATCACTACTCTCATATAAATCTTTATTGTGCAGATGTTCCAAACACATCCTGTAATATTGTTGAAAATGCATTATAACTATTTTATTTCCTTTGCCAGGTGGTTTTATAATCAAATCCCTTCTTTCCTTCAATTCTTGTAAAGCTTTCCACTCTTTCAATGTCAAATTGTAGCAAACCTCATTCTTATTATATAACAACTTTTCACATATTTCATTAATGGCAAAATTTAACATAGAACTAAAATGAATACTTTTTCATTAGAATAGGAAGGAATAAATCTACTTTTAGTGGGAACAAGAGAAGTGTCAATAAAACAATAAGCATTACTATGCATATACTCTATAGAGACATTCAAATCTGAAAAACAAGAATGAAAACTTTCTTCCATAGATACATCATCACAGGGGGAATTACTATTTCAATTAGCATAAAAAACTTTAAATGTAATTTACGAACAAAACGGAATACTTCCTGACTTAAAATATGCTTTCTCGGTAGCAATGTAGGTACAAATTTTAGTCCCAAATTTAAAACAGAAAATTGTTGATCAGATAAATCACAACCAGAAAGATTTACAACCATGTTACAGTTTGTATTAATAAAGTCATTGCCACCTGCCTCTCTTGTTGTTAAATTGTTGTTGTGCCAGTAATATCTGTTGTCCAGATCCATTTCCATCATTGTTGGAGCCATTATGGATCCTTTTTTGATTAAATTGCTCTCTGCTGCTGTCCCCTACCTTCTGAAACTGGCGTTTATGTTTCTCCGGTTGTTTGGCAGCTGGCAAAACAGGATATTCATGTTCATCACTTTCTAAGCCACCATTATAATCCATCCCTTCTGAAGAGGCAAAGGATACTGAATGAGGTTTCTTAAAACCTCCTCTATTACGTCATCCCTTCCCATGGTGCTGATTGGCTGAAGACACAAACATCCACCCATTCTCATAGTCCCTTATGTGACATAGCAATTTCATTTTCTAATATTCTGCCAAATCTTTCTCTAGTGAATTTAATTTCACATTTACATTTTCCATTAAATTATTCATACTGGTTGAGTTGAGAGAACTAGATATTTCTGAAGACAATGATTGCAGTTCTTGTTTAAGTTTTTGTTGCTTGAGCAGATCATGTTCAAGGAAAATCGAAAGCCAGTCCATAACACATCTGTGGGCTGCTGCAACTCAACGATCCTGAAACATCTTATCAGACTCACAATGCAAGTCAAAAGGTTCACTAGGGCTTTTTATAAACTGAAGACCTCTAGGTGTAATATTTAACTCTATATATCTTTTTAAGCCCAAAATATTAAAGTGTACCTTTGTTTCCTTCTGTAATAGCAACTCAAATTTTTCACATAGTTCTCTCATATCCAAAGGGATAGAATTAAAAACCTGTCCCACCACTGAGAAGGGATTGTTCATACATCTCTGCCACTCCTCAATGCACCGATCAAACAGCTGGGCAAAATAAGATGTACCAGGACCATTTTCACTAGTAGAAGTTTGTGCAGACTGGATATATTGTTCCATAGTTCTCTGTACCTCGGACAAATGTCAAGAAGCACCAACAGCTCCCAAAGCAGGCAAAGAATCTTCTCTAAAAATTTGTGGAATATCTCTATTAGGGTCCGACGCCATAGAAAAGCACTAAATCCAAACAACCATACAAAAAACAAGCCCAAAACGACTGGCTCAGGCCCAAATCACTTTAATTCTCTAGCGCCTCGGTACAAGACCTTCAAGGAGTTACAAAATACATCAAAAATCTGTTACCTTATATACAAACTAGAAAACCAATTATTCAATTATACCATTAATTAATTAAATAAAATACTTCCAAGTAATCTCTCCATTCAGTCCCATAGGAACCATTGTATCATATTTAAGAATAAAAACAGATTCTTTATACAACAACTTTTTTTTTCAGAAGAATGTCATCATTGTCCCTAACATATATTTGTTGTAAAACACTACCCTGTAGCACAGAACAATCATTATTGTGTACATCTTTAAAATGACAAGCTATAATTTTGTCTTCCTTTTGATTTTTTTATGTGCCTGATATGTTCCATTAACCTCACCTTAAAACTTAGTTTCATCTCACCAATGTAAAATAAACCACAGGGACATTTTAGGGCATAAATAACCCCCCCCCCCCCGCTATTATATGTAAATCACCCTTTAGGTGTATACTTTATCTTATGTATGTATTCAAAAGAACACACCATCTCTGGGATTCAGCAACATTTATTTTCCATACAGGAACAGTGTAACCGCTCCTTCATGGAAAATGGCCGCTTTGCGGTCTACGTATGTGCCATTTTCATGTGCACGAGTGGCCCTACACTGTTCCTGCACGGAAAGCCATGCGGGTTGCAAATCACCTCATCTGCTGGTAAAAAACATGCAAATGAGGTGATTTTGCAATCCACAAAGCTGCCTGGACTCCATGCAGGAACAGTGTCAGAGCAGAAATATATTCAATTTGTAACTGAATACATTTCTGCATCTGACCAAACAGAGGCATGACAGCTCATGGAAAGCATGTATTAATGTTAAACACACATCCCAATGGCCAAATATAGGGCTATTGGCATTAAAATATGTTTTTTTTTTTTTTTAAATAAAGCTTTTTTATTTATTGGCTGATCTTGGCCGTTTAAGCTCAGGACAGCCACACGCAAATACGGGAGTGGGGAAAATAAAGAAAAAAAAAAATATTTTAAAGAAATCTGCATTTTGCCATTATAGTCTATGGCATGCAGAATGTAAAGAAAGCTAGGGAGCTGTGGTTAGCTAGGAGATAGGGTGTGCTTGAGTGCAGTAACTATGGACTTACACTGGGGGGTATGTAAATGAGGGGATTAATGATGTATCACAGCTTTCTTCTGTGTCAGCCTGCACCTAACCTTATAGGTGCAGGCGCACAGCAGTGTAAGAATAAGAGCCTCATGACTTCAGAAGGGGGTGTGTCATGCTTGCTGTAAGCTCATTGGAGCCCTGAGGCTAGTGTTTGCCTTTGCTAAGCACAGCTAAGGAAGGGGGTGTGTCTGAAGTTGCTTTGTACTGTGTACATTGCCTGAACATGTGTGTGTGAGGCGCACACTAGGTTTAAAAAAAAATGGAAGGGCTTAAACAGGGAGGAAATGGGAAGGGGAAAAAGCAGTAGGAAGGCAATCAAGGAGAACTAGCATAGCTGGCAGGTGGAATATATCAGAATCAGCCAAATACACATGCAGCAGCCCAGCACACCACTATAAACATTTGACATGGTCCCACACAAACAACTTATCTCTGTCCTCAATAACCTATCCTTCTCTCAATCAGTCACCAACTGGTTTCAGAGTTACCTGTCTGACCGCCAACAATCCGTTGTATGGCAGAATGACATATCTCCCCAACTACCTGTCTACATAGGGGTTCCCCAAGGATCTATCCTTGGACCCCTACTCTTCTCTATTTACAACAATAATCTAGCCTCTGCCACCAAACATGGCACACTCATACAATACGCAGATGACTCAACCATCATCTGCTCAGCCCAGTCCCTACCCAAACTGCAAAAAGTCACACAGGAAGCCTTTTCCTCTGTTGAAACTTGGTTATCCGATGCCCAATTAATACTCAACCTAAACAAAACTAAACTACTCATCTTCCAACCCACCAAACATACTCAAAACAACTCTCACTTTAACATCACAGCAAAAGACAACACCACTATATACCCAACTGAACACAGCAAATTGCTAGGAGTGGAAATAGACAATAAACTAAAATTTGACATTCACATATCCATGATCATAAAAAAGTCCACAAAAAACTAGGAGCGTTATACAGAAATAAGCAACTTCTCACCAAAGCAGCAAAGATTTCAATAGCAAATTCCCACCTTATCTCCACCCTACGTTATGCCTCTCCAATGTATGCCAACCTAAGGCAATGCGATCTAAACAAGCTAGAGACCTGCTACAACAAAATCGTCAAATTCGCCACAGGGGCATCCTACCATGGTCACCACTGTCTCTCACTTGCTGAACTGGGCTGGCTTGAACTCCCTCACCTCCTTCAGTGGTATCAACTCTCACTCGCCCACAAACTAGTAAACCATCCACTAAATGTCCCATCCCTCCAGAATCTACTCCAACCCTATCGCACCACCAGACCACTAATATCCAGCAACAAACATCACTTGCAGATCACTAAAGCCAATAACTCTGTTGGTGAAGCACTATTCTTTTGTACCATAGCCAAATTATAGAACTCCCTTCCACCCACGATTACCTCCGTACCATCATGCTTCCACTTCAAAACTTTACCTAAAGCGCACCTAAAAACATGCTGGCTATGCCCTTGCAACTCCCACTCTAATATCACCCACCCCATCCGACCACTACCTTTCTTTCCACTCCACTAACTACCTTGATGATAGCAAGCTCAGATGCTCATAAGCCTAGTACTTATTATACAGCAGGAAATTCTCATTGTTACATTTGTTAATGTCTGTTATGTACTTCACAGATAAAGATTCTAGTTGTCTACTGATGTACTATGTTCTTCATCTGTAAATATGTTGTAAGTAATTGCTATGTTAAATTGTTAATCGCTATGTAATCCAGTGTAACTACTGTCTGTTTATTTTAACTGTGGAGCTTTTCTCCCCGGGCCTCCACTGAAAATGGACCAACGTCCAGTCGGACACTCCCGGTCAACAAATGTAAATAAATAAATAAATAATAAACTATGCAAACACCTTTCAGACTGGATGTAGGGGAAAGAGCAGTAGGAAGGCTATCCAGGAGAACTAGCATAGCCGGCAAATGGAATGTATCAGAATCAACCAATTACACATGCAGCAGCCCAGCACACCACTATAAACTATGCAAACACCTTACAGACTGTTTTTTCCCACAAACACTACACCACTGGTGTACACAAGTGTGCTGGTCCCAGAGACTTCCTAAACTCTGGAACAAGCTACCCATCTATGTCAAGCAAAGTTCCTCATTAGCACTCTTCAAGAAAAATCTTGATGAGTGGATGGGAAATAGGAAATACACCCCGGGGATCACTTCTGTGGTTCTGCTCGACTGGGGCACAGGAAATTAACTTTCTTGGGTGGCATAAGCCAGGCAACCTTGTTGGCTAGGCTTACTTAGGCCGTTGGGCCGATAGCCTAGTACTGGTTCAAACACTAATAACACTTTCCTCACAACAAATTTCTTGTTATGGTAACTTGGCTCAGTATGATAAGAAATTTCTCATTCATTGGAAGTCACTTCAAGCTACCTTTCTTCATTAAATGCAAACCTCCATTCACTGACAACTATATGCTCCGCTTCCTCAGTAGGTACTTCCAAAGTTCTAAGTCAATAAATTGCCTGTATGCAAAGCACTGGAGCAAATTGCAAAAAGTTCCTTACTTGGAAGCCAACCTGTAACCTGCATACAGTCTGTGTGTAAAGTGGGGGGGAGAAGTCCCAAAGCTCTTTCTTCTTCTAAAGCCAATTGGTTCCAATAGGCATCCCATGTTCAAGGTTACTGGAATGAATTTCCAAAGTCTAAGACCAACTTCAAATCGGCGTGCTGCCTGTGCACTTAAGCGAATTCCAGGATAAATAATTCTTCCTTTTCTCTGAAGAAAACTGGAATCAGCAAACTGCCTGTTTGCTAAGTCTCTGGAGCAGGTTCCAAAATATTCCTAGTTCTGAAGCCAACTTCAAATAAGCATGCTGCTTGTGTTCAAAAATGGACTCAGGAACGGATAAGCGCTTTCGGTTGTAAACCTTCTTCAGATCCTATGTTTATCTGCTTTGCTCTTCCTTTTATACTGTGTGTATTCTAGGTATTGACCAATGAGGTATTATATTCAAATAAGACTCTCTGCCTTCATTATTCATTGGTTACACTTGCTACTTGTATCCAATCTGTCTTTTTATATACACTGCCAAATCAGTTTAACTTCCTGAGTTCCTGCAAGTATGTCACTGGTTATTCTGTCCTCTTGGGAGGAGTCCATTCTCATATGTTCTTTAGTAGCTGGTTGTATAGCTTTACTGTCATGTTATTCAGTCCTATTTCTTAGTGGTTTTATGATAGAAGTTTATTATCGCCCCCTAAGCCTCCTTTCTTTTAGTACTGGTTTTAAGGGGACTACTGCATTAAGGCCAGGACTTTGACTGGCACGCAAGTTCATAATCCATTCCATTTCTATTTTTTCAGTTCTGTTGAATAAATATCCACCTCGTGCTGTAACTGAAACATGAGTTAATATCATAAATTTAAAGCTATGCTCTGGATTATGCTTTATATGCTGATACAAAGCATTAACTTCTATCTTGTTGTTGATGTCTCTTAGATGCCGTGAAATACGTTCTTTGAACTTTCTGTTAGTTTTGCCCACATAAAACGACATGCATCCTTCACAGCTGGATATATATATCACATTTTATGTAATGTAATTTCCATTCCCTTTATAGGAATATACTTTATGTGTGATAGGATGTTGGAACACATTAGTCGAATTAATATATTTGCATGCCTTACACATCCCACATTTGAAAGTTTCTTTTTTCTTTACTACACTTCTCTGTGTTGTTTCTGTTCTATTGTTACACAGTAGACTTTTCAAGTTCTTCTTGTTTTTATATGTGAATTTGGGTTTTTCTCCTACTATACTTTTAATTTTAGGATCCACTGTTAAAACTGGCCAATATTTTTGAATAACTTTGTTTATTTGTTTATTATCTGGTGCATAAGTTAATATACATCTTAAGGACTCTTAGGTTTCATTATTCTTCTGTCCTTCTACGTGTTTGTAATGATAATATGGTTTTCCATTGCCTCCTCGTAATTCCATCGCTTGTTCAAAGTCCATCTGATTCTTCCTATACCCTCTGGTTACTAAGTTATCCACCAAATGGTTGAACTCTTGTTGAAATCTATCCTCCTTGGTACATAGTCTAGAAATGAGTATGACTTGATTTTCAAATATGTTGTTGAAAATATGTGTGGGGTGCATGCTAGTTCTATGCAGCATGTGGTTCTTCCATGTAGCTTTCCTATGTAGGGCCATCTCTACAGTTCCCTTTTTAAAGATAATACTTATATCCAGGAAGTCAATACTTTCCTGGGAGTATTTGGATTCAAACTTCAAAAAGTCTGTTGTAGATGTTAGCTATCTTAGAAACTGTTGGTATTAATGGACATCTCCTTTCCATAGTAATAGTAAGTCATCCACAAACCGACCATAGAACAGTACTTGCTCTTTCCATATGTTATCTTTACTATTCATCCATTGTAACTCCCACTGTGCTAGTACTATGTTCGCATAGCTATTAGCACAGGGGGTGCCCATGGCAACCCCCCCATTTTTGCCAATAGATATTTTTGTCATAAATGAACACATTACTACTTGGTATAATGTCCAAAAGGCCACAGATAACATCAACTTTCATTGCCATGTTGTTGGTGCATGAGAACTGCCTTACAGCTTCTATCCCATATTCATTGGGGATACATGTAAATAGACTATTAACATCTAGGGTTACCAATAATAAGTCAGTGATGTTATCCAGATCTTTCATAGTTTCTTGTAGTCTCTCCAAGAGGTGTGTCTGGTTCTTCTTTAAGTTTTTAAGTTCATCCTCCATATATTGATCCATATATATTGAGTGATCCATCCCCAGATAGAATGGGTCAAGAGAGGTGGATCGAGAGATTTTTCACTTTTTCACACTTGGGTATTCTCTTCTCTCTCTGGGTGTGGGATAGCTTCAAAAAAAAAGTACATTCTTCATCTAATTCTCTGCACATCAACTTATCATATAAATCATCTTTCACTTTTTTATTAGCTCTTGTAGCTGAGCCTTGCTAATTCTTCTATAAGTTGAAGTATCACTCAACCCTGAAGGAATTACAGCAAAATGAAGAAATAATAATTAAGCCTGCAGATAAAGGAGGAGCCCTAGTGGTTATGGATAAAGAACATTACAACAGAAAAATGCTGGAAATGTTGAGTGATACTTCAACTTATAGAAGAATTAGCAAGGCTCAGCTACAAGAGCTAATAAAAAAGTGAAAGATGATTTATATGATAAGTTGATGTGCAGAGAATTAGATGAAGAACTGTTTGAGTTTTTTGAAGTATCCCACCCTACAGTGCCAGAGATTAAAGGAATACCGAAAGTGCATAAAAATCTAATGGATCCACCTCTCAGACCCATAGTATCTGGTAGAGGATGGATCGCGGAACCACTTTCAATATATGTGGAGGATGAACTTAAAAAATGTATGCACAAAGCGAGAACAGTATTGAAGGACACGGCACACCTCTTGGAGAGACCACAAGAAACTATGAAAGATTTGGATAACATCACTGACTTATTGGTAACTCTAGATGTTAATAGTCTATTTACATGTATCCCCAATGAATATGGGATAGAAGCTGTAAGGCAGTTCTCATGCACCAACATGGCAATGAAAGTTGATGTTATCTGTGGCCTTTTGGACATTATACTAAGTAGTAATGTGTTCATTTATGACAAAAATATCTATTGGCAAAAATGGGGGGATCCCCTGTGCTAATAGCTATGCGAACATAGTACTAGCATAGTGGGAGTTACAATGGATGAATAGTAAAGATAACATATGGAAAGAGCAAGTACTGTTCTATGGTCGGTTTGTGGATGACATACTATTACTATGGAAAGGAGATGTCCATTAATACCAACAGTTTCTAAGATATCTAACATCTACAATGGACTTTTTGAAGTTTGAATCCAAATACTCCCAGGAAAGTATTGACTTCCTGGATATAAGTATTATCTTTAAAAAGGGAACTGTAGAGACGGCCCTACATAGGAAAGCTACATGGAAGAACCACATGCTGCATAGAACTAGCATGCACCCCACACATATTTTCAACAACATATTTGAAAATCAAGTCATACGCATTTCTAGACTATGTACCAAGGAGGATACATTTCAACAAGAGTTCAACCATTTGGTGGATAACTTAGTAACCAGAGGGTATAGGAAGAATCAGATGGACTTTGAACAAGCGATGGAATTACGAGGAGGCAACGGAAAACCATATTATCATTACAAACACGTAAAAGGACAGAAGAATAATGAAACTCAAGAGTCCTTAAGATGTATATTAACTTATGCACCAGATAATAAACAAATAAACAAAGTTATTCAAAAATATTGGCCAGTTTTAACAGTAGATCCTAAAATTAAAAGTATAGTAGGAGAAAAACCCAAATTCACATATAAAAACAAGAAGAACTTGAAAAGTCTACTGTGTAACAATAGAACAGAAACAACACAGGGAAGTGTAGTAAAGAAAAAAGAAACTTTCAAATGTGGGATGTGTAAGGCATGCAAATATATTAATACGACTAATGTGTTCCAACATCCTATCACACATAAAGGATATTCCTATAAAGGGAATGGAAATTGCAATACAGAAAATGCGATATATATATCCAGCTGTGAAGGATGCATGTCGTTTTATGTGGGCAAAACTAACAGAAAGTTCAAAGAACATATTTTATGGCATCTATGAGACATCAACAACAAGATAGAAGTTAATGCTTTGTATCAGCATATAAAGCATAATCCAGAGCATAGCTTTAAATTTATGATATTAACTCATGTTTCAGTTACAGCACGAGGTGGAGATTTATTCAACAGAACTGAAAAAATAGAAATGGAATGGATTATGAACTTGCATGCCAATCAAAGTCCTGGCCTTAATGCAGTAGTCCCCTTAAAATCAGTACTAAAAGAAAGGAGGCTTAGGGGGCGATAATAAACTTCTATCATAAAACCCCTAAGAAATAGGACTGAATAACATGACAGTAAAGCTATACAGCCAGCTACTAAAGAACATATGAGAATGGACTCCTCCCAAGAGGACAGAATAACCAGTGACATACTTGCAGGAACTCAGGAAGTTAAACTGATTTGGCAGTGTATATAAAAAGACAGATTGGATACAAGTAGCAAGTGTAACCAATGAATAATGAAGGCAGAGGGTCTTATTTGAATATAATACCTCATTGGTCAATACCTAGAATACACACAGTATAAAAGGAAGAGCAAAGCAGATAAACATAGGATCTGAAGAAGGTTTACAACTGAAAGCGCTTAAACGTACCTGAGTCCGTTTTTGAACACAAGCAGCATGCTTATTTGAAGTTGGCTTCAGAACTAGGAATATTTTGGAACCTGCTCCAGAGACTTAGCAAACAGGCAGTTCGCTGATTCCAGTTGGCTTCAGAGGAAGGAAGAATTATTTATCCTGGAATTCGTTTAAGTGCACAGGCAGCACGCCGATTTGAAGTTGGTCTTAGACTTTGGAAATTCATTCCAGTGACCTTGAACACAGGATGCCTATTGGAACCAATTGGCTTTAGAAGAAGAAAGAGCTTTGGGACTTGTCCCCCCCCCCCCCCCCACTTTACACACAGGCAGTATGCAGGTTACAGGTTGGCTTCCAAGTAAGGAACCTTTTGCAATTTGCTCCAGTGCTTTGTATACAGGCAATTTTTTGACTTAGAACTTTGGAAGTACCTACTGAGGAAGCGGCGCATATAGTTGTCAGTGAATGGAGGTTTGCATTTAATGAAGAAAGGTAGCTGGAAGTGACTTCCAATGAATGAGTAATTTCTTATCATATTGAGCCAAGTTACCATAACAAGAAATTTGTTCCGAGGAAAGTGTTATTAGTGTTTGAACCAGTACTTTGAAGTAGGCAATTTGTTGTTTTTAACTGAACAGAATTAAAAAAATTGTTTTTATTTAAGGAAGGACCTGGGATACATATGTAGTGCTTGCTTACCAGCAACTACAAGAAAGGTGATATATAATACCCGCCAAATGGACCATCTTGAAACTAGCTACCATGTGGAGGGAGTAGCCTTATTCTGGCTTTTCATTTTCATATGGTGAAGGTGTACTCCCTAGGCAAGATCTTGTTTACATTATCTTTTTATTTTTATTAAGGAAACCATGGTAAAAAATTTCTCAAAAGCCAACTTCATGCTTCTTTAGACAGAAGTGGTGAACTTCATGACACCCATGCAGATGGACAGTACAATTGCGCCTGCTGAATCCTACACAAATGCACTTTATAAGCACTTACACTAGTACATGGATTGTGCTATCCCTAACAGAATCAAGACACTATATTCTAAAAAAAAATGAAGCCAATCTGGTGGTCCCCTGCCATAAACAAACTCTACAACAGAAGGAAGAAACTGTTGCAAAAGAGAGTAAAATCCCATGAGTGGAAGAGCTCTCTGGTCAGCCTCAGTAAGAAGCTGAGATCCCTTATAAGATCCTCCAAAGCTAGCTATTTAAACAAAATCACTACTGATTCTAAGGACAACCACAAAGCATTCTATAGCTATGTCAAGAATCTCAATGGCAACACCCAGATCTGATCTGAGTTACAACACAATGGCATGAAAATTACAGAACCAACTGATATTGCCAACATCCTGGCAGATAGGTTCAGTGCTAACTTTACCGCCCTCTCACCCCCTAAAGGGCCTATATCTATACAGGAAGAATGCAGAGTCCCTGTAATCACATCTATGCAGGTAAAAGCTGCACTCTCTAAAATCAAAAACACAGCATCCATGGGACCGGACAACATCCCAGGCTGCATTTTACATGAACTTCAGAACAAACAGGCTCCCCACCTAAGGACCATGTTTAATCATAGTCTCACATCGGGCTTTGTGCCCACTGAATGGTGCACAGAAACAGTTATCCCACTCCACAAAGGGGGAGCCACTACTGATCCTGGGAACTATCGCCCTATTAGCCTGACGAGACTGGTCTGCAAGGCCATGGAACATATCATCATGGAACTCATAAACAAAGACATTGGTAACCATCAAACTCTGGACCCCACCCAATTCGGGTTTGTGAAAGGCAGATCATGCCTTCTGAACCTGATTGACTTCTTTGAGGCAGTCACGAAAGCTGCAGACGAGGGTAAGGTGGTTCACACAGCCTATCCTGACCTCGCCAAGGCTTTCGACACCATCTCCCATTCTGGAATTATAGCTAAACTCACTAAACTAGGTATAAATCCCTACATCAGAAGATGGGTTGCCAACTGGCTCACTGACAGAACCCACACTATAAAAGTTGCAGACTCCAAATCTGACTTCAAACCAGTGACAAGTGCAGTACAACAGGGTTCAGTCCTGGAACCTCTTCTGTTTGGTATCTACTTCTCTGAAGTACAGGCTAACACAGAAGGCCTCTGGCTAATGAAGATCACAGATGACTGCAAACTAGGAGCCATAGTTTAGTCCCCAAATGATGTGGACATCCTACAAAAGGGCCTCACTGAGACAGATGCCTGGTGTCAGAGGCATGGCCTCAAGCTCAATGCCAAAAATTGCATTGTCATCCCCTTTGGTAAAAACTCTGTACCCATGAACTACCACATAAACAGCAGTCTACTTAATGTCGAATGTGTGAGAAGAAACCTTGGGACCCAGGTGGACAGTAGTCTCTGCTTTGATAATCACATCACCACAGTAGTCAGGAAATTCTTCTATGTGGCACACCTCATCACAAAAGGGTTCTCATCCAGTAAAAAAGAGGTCATTGTTCCCCTCTACTCAGTGCTCATTAGACCCATTATAGAGTACAATGCCCCTTTTGGAATGTACCTCACAAGACATCTGTAGCAGTTGGAAAGGCCACAGAAGTACCTCACAAAGAGGATTACTGGTCTCAAACAGATGCCCTACACTCACCATCTCAAAAAACTCCAGCTTTACTCTGTAGCATATTACCTACTCCGAGGAGATCTCTGCCTAACATATAAAGCTATGTTAAACCCAGAGCTGTTGGACATGCTACACCTAAAGAAATCCCAATTCCTCTGAGCTACACACTCTAGGGACCTAAATCTGGTCACCACAATACACAGGGCATGCTGGAGGGATAGATTCCTGTACCAGAGACTTCCTATACTCTGGAACAAGCTACCCATCTATGTCAAGCAAAGTTCCTCATTAGCACTCTTCAAGAAAAATCTTGATGAGTAGATGGGAAATAGAAAATACACCCCGGGGATCACTTCTGTGGCTCTACTCGACAGGGGCACAGGAAATTAACTTTCTTGGGTGGCTTAAGCCAGGGAACCTTGTTGGCTAGGCTTACTTAGGCCCTTCGGCCGATAGCCTAGTACCTACCTATGAACCTATGAACAAACCTGCTTGTAAACCACAATGTGAAGGGAACTTGACCAGATATATGAATCCTACCTTTGGATAACCTGGCCAAATCTGTACAGCTGCAAGGTATGCCCACAGCAGGATATGGCCATTCAGTTAAGTTGAGAAATCCACAAGAAGGGGATCCCTAGTCAGCATAGCACCAAGGTGCTGGACCATTTACTGAGATGCATCACTCAGTTGTCTGTAGCCACCCTTCCATGATGGCAGGATTGTGCCACAATGTCTAGTCTTTGCCTTACAATATTGGTCTCTGCTTTATTGCTCTTGTATTTCCCTGGTAAACAACTGTGAGCAAACAATGATATCTGTCAGTAGTTGATGACACAATACATTACACTGTAAAAAAGTACATATGTCCAGAAATCTATGCTAAAACAGAGCATGTTACACAAGCAACACAGACAGTAATAGGAAACTTAGTTACACACAGTATACCTCCATGTTTGGACTAATTGTGTCTCCATATTGGCAACCTTATCTACAGATATCCTGCAAAAATAGCTTGCTAGGTGTAGCTGTAGCACACAAAACCCTGGACTGGAGTACAACTCTCCGTGGAATGGATCCCCACACTCAATATAGAAGGTCATACTGGGCATGCCCCTAAACTAAGAGAAATAAAGCCCATGTCTGACACCACAGTGGACCATAGATATCTGTTATCTGCAGATGTCCGTGCACACACACCAAAACGTAAACTGTTTGGTCTTCACACACACACACACACACACACACACACACACACACACACACACACTGGATAGGAAAACCCACAGCCAGCTGTAGGTGGCAGATATGTGGTAAATCTCCATCTGTTTTGTGTGATACACACACATATCTAAGGCCAATATACTACAATAATTCAAACATACACACACATAAACATGGGAACACAGACACAGACAGTGAGAGAGACAGTACCATTATGAAGCCTTTCCCACCCAGTATACATCCCATAGCCTCACTCTACATTGTCTGCTGATGTAATCCCATAGTCTCACTCTACACTATCTGCTGATGTAATCCCATAGTCTCACTCTACACTATCTGCTGATGTAATCCCATAGTCTCACTCTACACTATCTGCTGATGTAATCCCATAGTCTCACTCTACACTATCTGCTGATGTATGTCACCTTAGAGGTACCTTTGGACAAGCCTCAGATCTGTAAGCTCAATAGTGTGTGCAATAAATGCATAACTTACTAAAGCAAATAAGTAGATAGGTAGGGTTTCAAATCTCGGTCCTGGCAAGTGTGTGAGTGTGAGGGAATTGCTGTTTTACTCCATCCCCACCCAGTACAGATCCCATTACCCAATATCCAAACATGTGCTGCAGTTAGCCACTGTACAAATTCCTTTTGTTAGCCCTCATCCCTATAGGCTCTGTTGTGCTTGTGATAACTGTGTAACAGTAGAGTACCAATAACTATTTATGTAGCAATTCTAATCATAGTGCTGTCAAATGTAAAGGTGTGTCTGTTTGTAGGTGAATGATTTTCAGTCCATTCCCACTCTCTCCATTTTACATTGCCCTTCTTTATCACTGCTGCTAATGTCACTCACCTTTAAAGATACCTTTGGATAGCTCTCAGGTATGTAAGCTTTGTGGCACTTCTGATAAATGCATAATATTATGATGTAGTAAACTAGTTAGGTAGGAGTTCTAATCTTGGTCCTGGCAAATGTAAAAGTGTGTTTGTTTGTGTGAGAGTGTTGACAGCTCTCGACTATGTAAGCATCGTGATGCATCTGATAAATGTGTAATAGTATAGTGCAGTAGACTATTTAGGTAGGGGTTTGAATCTCATTCCTTCTGTGATTGTGTCATTAGCATTGTGATCCATATCCTTTGGGGGGTGGGTTTTGCTACACTTTTGTGTGGTCCACCCAGCAAACTACCAAATGTCCACTGTACAGGGCCTACGTTTGTGGTAGCTGTGGACACTTTTCAGTCCTATAATCTGTTTGTCATGTGATATTACTATAGAACAATATGGAGTCCAAAACAAGATATGTGGCCCTTGTAGTTCTGTGATACAATTCCATACTCAGGAATTCATTAATTCCTATGTCACTAAGTGGTCTGCAAACCGGCTCATGGATGGAACTCACAGTGTGAAAGCAGTGGACTCCATGTCAGACTGCAAAACAGTCATGAGTGGTGCCAGACTGCCAAACAGTCATGTGGAGTACCACAGGTTCTTGTCCTGTGTCCAGTCTAGTATGTTGTGTGTGGCTCTGATATCCAGCCCAACAGGAATGAACTGTGCTTAACAATGTTTGCAGACAATTGCTAATTGGGGGATATGTTTACATCCCCAGATTATGTTAACATCCTGCATAAAGTCTCCACTGACACCCCCAACTGTTGTCAGAACACTGGCCTTAGTCTCAGTGTCAGGAAATGTGCCCCAATCCCCTGTTGAATCAATGTGTTGTCCACAAATGGCCACATCAGTGGTAGTCCAATGGAGACAGATGTCCTTATAGGAGGTCTGTGAACACAGCTTGAAAGTAACCTCTCTTCTGACCACAACATTGCCACTATGGACAGAAAGTCCTTCCATGTGGCACATTGCATAACTAAGGGCATGTCATCCAGGAACGAAGAGGTCAATGTCTCCCTCTACTCCCCATTCATTAGGCCAATCAGCAGGTCCAATGGCTCATTTGCCATGTAACTCAATAGACACTTTCAACAACTGGGTAGGCTGCAAGTGTGCCTGACATGTTCAACCATAGGCATGAAACAACTGTCTGATATAGAAAGAGGCCAAAACCTCCAAGTGTTCCCAGTCACATCTTGGCTACTTACAGGCAATCCCTACTTGACCAACAATGCCATGTCTGCCCAGCTGTGTTACAATTGCCACAGCTAGGAAACCCAAATCTGTATGCACCACATGCCATGGATACCTCAACCGCATTGCCACATTCAACAGAACATGCTTGGGGACAGCTCCATAACCCAGACACTGGCCACATTATGCAATATATGTTGTATACATGTCAATCAAAGCACCTCACTGACCCTCTTCAAGAGAAATTCAGATGAGTGGATAGTGAATATAACTGTCACCCTGGGGATCACTCAAGTGGCAGTAGTTGATAGATGGCATGCTAACAAATGTCAGGTGCCATGATACCAGTATACTCACATGCCCTACTCTTCTCATATCTCCTTGGACATTAGCCTGGTAGACACCCAGGACACCTACACCAATGGACCTCAGGACTGACAAATGTGTCTGTGTGCATTACTGAGTATAACAGTGTTTGTGAGTTTATACACTTGTAGTTGAAAATACTTTGAGAACCTTCTTACCCACTACACCCCCCATTGCTATACTTAGAAAGGGTTGCTGCTGTACTGCACTGTAAAGGTACCTTGTGACACTTGCAGTACCAGCATAACACTGTTCTACCAATGAGTAGACAGGTGTGGTTTACCCTCTGAGTCCTGGAAAATGTGACTATGTGTCTGTGTGTGTGTGTGTGTGTGTGTGTGTGTGTGTGTGTGTGTGTGTGTGTGTGTGTGTGTGTGTGTGTGTGTGTGTGTGTGTGTGTGTGTGTGTGTGTGTGTGTATATGTGTTTGCAAGTGTGTGTGAGTGTGCATATTTGTAGGAGACATCATTCTGAGGCCTCATTCTCCAAATACACTGCAGATAGATTCATAGGTAGGTACTAGGCTATCTGCCTGAGGGCATTTATAAGCCTAGCCAGAGTGTGTTGGTTTTCACCGCCTCATTGATTAATTAACTGAGCCTCTGTCAAGCAGAGCCAGTGAAGTGATCCCAGGGGTGTACTTTCTATTACCCAGCCACTCGTCAAGGCTTCTCTTGAAGAGTGTTAGTGAGGGGCTCTGCCTAATGTAGTTAGGAATTTTGTTCCAAAGCATGGGGAGTCTCTGTGACAGGAATCTATCCCTCCAGCATGTTCTATTTATTGTTGTGGCGAGGTTTAGCTCACTAGAGCGTGTGGCTCGCAGTGACTTGGATTTCTTTAGGTGGAGCATGTCCATCAATTCTGAGTTGGATATGGCTTTGTAAGTCAGGCAGAGATCACCTCTGAGTAAGCGATATGCCCCTGAGCAAAGGATGGTGATGTTGCTCACCTTAGAAGAGCCATGAAACAATCTTCACCCTACTAGCTCTGTGGCACATGTGATAAATGCATATCAGTGTAGTAGCAATAATTAGATAGGTAGGCAAAGATGTGAATCTCATTCCTGGTAAATGTGTGATTGTGGGTTTGTCATAGCATTATCATGGGTGTGAGTGAGTACTATATCCAATGTGGGTGGGGTGCTGGGTTTAATATTTTTACACCATGATACCCCCAGTACATGTCCCAAGGTCCACTGTATGAGGACCGCGGTCACCATTGACCATACAGGTAAGTGATGACACTCTTCAGCCCAATAAGGCATGTGCTGTGTGCCAAAACTCTGTAACAGTATGGAATGAATGACAAGATAGGCAGGGGTGCTAACCACAGGTGGGGAAAATGTGCATATGGCTGTATCTGTGTTGGTCATTTTGTATATTTCTGTAGCTGATAGTATTTTCTGGCCATTCTCACCCAGGACATCTCCCATTGCCATACTGTGCAAGTACAGTGGATGTTGTTCACCTTAGAGGAACTGTGGAGCACATTTCACCCTACTTTCTCCATGGTATATGGAATAAATGCAGAGCACTTTAATAGCAAGACCCAGGTAGGTAGAGGTTCTAATCTCAGTCGTGCGAAGTGTGTATGTTTGTGTGGGTGAGATCAGTATTCTGTGTGTGTTTGAGTGACAAATGTGGCCATGGTTTACAGTTTTACACCACAGTGCTCCCAGCACATATGCTGTCCTACATCCACGTGGCTGATGCCTAACTCCCACCACATGCTGTGGCACAGACATCTCACAGTCAAAGATTGTCACCATCTCACCCAACCATCTAACTGTAATTTCAGCATAATAACGGTGGGCATCTCCAAGGTCAAGGATGTTGTCACACATAGCATGAAGTGTTGCATTTGTGACCCTGAGAATATATCCAATGTTAGATTTGACATGTGTCTGTGCCTCCATGACAGTCCAAAACATGCATCTTGTGACACCTGCTGTGGCACTTTTGGCAGGGGCATGATGGGCAGCAGTCCACCTATGAGCACCCCTGTCCATCCACATGTGTAGAATCATGCATGTTCTCTGGCTATGGAAGGTGTATACACACTTTATAGTTTTCTTAGATTTACACAACAATATCATATTCATATTCACAGGTAACATATGGATATGTACAATATCCCTGTAGCTGGCCCAGCAGTGGCACAGTCAGTAGTGTTTGACAGACACTCCAGTGTTTGTCATATGTGAGCTGTTCTTTCCTGGTATGAGTTAGGGACCTGAGCTGTGTTCTATGTCACAGCAGAGAGAGGCAGATGCTATGGCCCTAAGCGCTGCTTAGCAGGACATCATTACACCAAGTCTTGCTCAGACATAAAAATTTCAAAATCCTATTTCCCATTATTAGAAAACAAGAAGTTATGTACTCACCATAACATTCGATGTATGTAGTCCATCTCGCCTCACATTCTTACTCTTGGGTTCGGAGCCGAACCTTGGCTCCAACTTGGCCATACTCTCGACCATTTGATTGAACACTTATAACAGAGCCATTGTTATGTGAAGAATCAATTTACATTGTATCATTTGATACTGTATCCCCTAGGGGCTTAACTGAGGAGTGTAATTGGAGGCTGTTTAAGAACATATGTAATTAAGTGTCAGTTGCTTCCAGTATTTAAGGAAAATATGCTTTGTAATGTTGTAATACTTGACGGCAAAACACATTAAAAAATTTTGTGTATTGATGGCTGGTTGTCTGTTGTTTTACTATCTTCAGTCATTTTAGTTATATTGCTAAGAGGTCAGTGTATGTCTGGCCATTGTGTATGGCCTATCCTGATTTTGTAGCAGTGTACTGTGTACTTATTAGTTGTACTGTGTTTGGGGGGGGTGTGGATGTCAGTGGCATGGGTCCCTTTGTATTATTACCAGTGTGTTTGTATGCCCACAGACTGGTCCCCCAACGTCCGCTGGCGTGGTCCAGAATTGTACTAAGGTGCTCTTGGCTCTGACAGTGCCGTAAGCTATTGACAACTAAATCATTACTGATTTCACAATCTTCCTTCCCTATGATAAACCCACTGCACTGCATGCTATGGTTGAAAACAACATAAAACAGTACAGCTCAGATGGCTTAGTGGTTATATGCTTTAACTATTGTGTACAGGTTCCTGGGTTCAAAGGCTGTATATTTTGCTGCAGGCCAGGTGTATATTATTTCTTTACATAACATGCCTGTATGTGCTGTCATTACAGTAGCAAGGGGTGTGAGTATACTGTATGGGACACGTGTATACATGGGTGGTTGCACATGTGATATGCACTCACACATCCATTGTACACCAGCTACACTACCATGGAGACAAATATAATATACCAGACATTTGACTATATAATTCTAATTAGTTACCTTTCCTGTAACTTGTCTAGTCCAGATACAGATTTGCTGTATCCAGGAGTCTATGTTAGCTTCTGAGTGTTGCCCAAGTCTGTTCTTCAATTTGTCACTTAGGTATGCTAGTTCTCTCCTGTCCTGCACTTTCAATAGCTTATTACTTTAGCACTTTACCAGACATCTTGTAGCAAGTATTTTAGCACACAAAAGTGCTAACAGCACTAAGCATTCTATGAGGAAACAGCTCCAGTAATTATTATTAATGGCCACCCTTCCAGACATGTCTACAGGTCAGTTCCCTGTGCTTTCATCTATTAACCTGCTGAACTTGGCCATCCTGAGGCAATGTAGCAACTGCCTCATGTACACTGACAACCCTCACCTCTTACCTCTCTACACTCAGACTTGCAAGAGATGCACTTGTATATCTAAACTGGAAGCCAGACACTCTCCAGCCAAAACCAGAATAGTTGGTCAAAAGGAGACAGACAACACTTGCACCACACTGCATGGAACACATAGCCCTGCAGAACACACCAGCACTGCCTTCATATAAAAACACAAACCACACACCCACCTTTGCAGAGGCTCTCAAAAAACTGCACAAACAGCAGAGACCTCCAAGGCAGACATGCACTCCTCCACCACCACACAACGCTAATCACAAGGCACATATGTCTCCTAAATAGTGTGCTAGTCAACCAAAGCGCCTAATGCAAAACAGCATGGCCAAAACACTAGGCATAGTTGACTTGATAGTGAGGAACAGTGATATCCCACTCACTAGGTTGAAAAAGGAGAAAGTGACAGTCAACTGCTTGTCAGATGCCAGGATCTGCCACATAACACATGCACTGAGGTCTCTCAACAACAGGTACACATATGACTCTGTCATTGTACATGTGGGTGTGAATGACCTGAGACATACCTCCCTGGACTATATGGAAACAGACATGGAGGAGCTCTCTGACTATGTAGCCCAGACGGTTATGACCCTAGCCCTGAGCAGCATCCTACCATCACCCAGAATGATACCACAGTACAAGATGAAAATGATTGATTTCAACAATTGGCTCCATTTCTGGTATCATTTTAAGTGGTTCCACTATCTGTGTGCCTGGGATGACATGTTTGACAGACCATGATCCTTTGCCACAGATGGCCTGCATCTGTCACCCCTGGGCTTCCAGATACTGGCCAAGGCACTTGCTACTCCTATAGTGTCTTTTTTAGGTAGTGTTCCAAAGACCACATTGCCACTGTAACAGCTACAAACAAATGTAATCTGAGGATCAGGCTGCTCAACACTAGAGGTTTACATTTCAAAATGCACTCACTCAAATCACTCCTTAAACTGGAGAACATCAACATCTGCGCTGTAACAGAGAACTGGTTCAAAGCAGCAAGAAGCACACCTGCACTACCAGGCTATCACTCATTCCACACATGTTTGGCCCAGAACTTGGACTGAAGCTGCAAAGGTGGCAGTGTTTCAATATTCATAACGGATGTGCACGCCTCCAGACTGTTAGCATAACATAATGCATCTGAGATACTTCAGTTGCAGCTAGCACTGAGTAAGACAGCAATACAGGTCATAGCCTGCTGTAGGTCCACAAACATGGCCCAAGGCTCACACTCCTCATTCCTAAGCACCCTGAAGAATATTAGGTTCCAACCTAGCACTCTCATACTGGCCAACATTAACTACCCCACCATTAACTGGAAAACCTATTCATGTACCAATACACTTGGCCAATGGTTTCTGGACTTCATTAATTCCAATGCCCTGGACATGCTCATTCTTACTTCCACTAGAGGTAGCAATATCCTTGACCTGGTCATTGCTAACATGGGTAAAAATTGCTCTACACCAATAAGTCAACTCCTCCCTATTTAGATACTAACACAAACTAATCACCTTGGAAATCCACATCCCTCCCACCACCCCACAGAGTTAACCACCATGAAATCTTCTCCAAAGCTAACTTTGGGCACCTACAAACAGAGGCGGCTAACTGCATAGCACCCTTGCAGATGGAGACTAGTTGCATGACCGCAGAATCTTACACCAATGGACTGTACGAACACATACATAAATGCATAGATCTTGCCATATGCAATACAACCAAAATGCTCTCCTCAGAAAAAAGGAAGCCAATCTGGTGGTCCCCTGCCATAAACAAACTGTACAACAGAAGGAGGAAATTGATGTGGAATAAGATGAAGTCCTAGGACTGGAAATACTGCCTTATCAGCCTCAACCAAAGGTTGAAATCTCTCATCAAATCCTGTAAAAGTAGATATGAAAACATGATTGCAGCAGATAGAGAAGACAACCACAAGGCCTTCAATAGTTATGTATAGAATCTCCACAGCACAGTAGCACAATCCTCAGATTATGTATGCTTGTACCTGTTAAGGTGGTTCTTTCTTTTGGCTTCCGGACATTAACTATAAAATGCACTAAGGTGATATTTCTGTCAATATATGTTAGAAGGAACAGTGTTACTACAACAACCTTCTCAGCTGTTCTACTCACATCATTTGGATATGTGTCTGTTGTCATGCCTTTGTCCCCCCACTTATTCTTGCTTGTTCCAGATTCATTGCACTAAAGGGTTGTGAGCATACCTCTCCACTGCCAAGCTGTTTGAAGACTGTCCAGGTGTTTGGCCCATGCTTTGTTTCTGTTCCACAGTTTATTTGCATTTCTATGGGTAACACTGTTATGATGCAAGGATTTATATCAGTGAAGACTGACATACATGTCAATTCCCATCCTCATATCATTCAGACAGTTCTGCTGCTACAGTCTCTGTTGCTGTACAACTGGTCAGTTATGACGGCAATATTCTGATTATGTCTGTATATGTGGCCCATTTCCAACCCCTTGTACAGCCATTGCTCATTAGTCTTACACTAAGAGGTTGATATGTATGATTCTGAGGTATGTCTGCACTGCATGTTATATAACTACATACACACACACACACACACACACACACACATATATATATATATATATATATATATATATATATATATATATATATATATATATATATATATATATATATATATATATATATATATATATATATATATGTGCAATAGGTAGATACTAGGCTATTGGCCCTAGGGCCTATATAAGCCTAGCTAACAAGATTCCCTGGCTTTCGCCAAATAAGACAAATCATTTCCTGTGCCCCTGTGGGGCAGACACACAGAAGTGAATCATGGAGTGGATTTCCTATTTACCATCCAAATATCAATCTTCTTCTTTCAGCTTTTCCTGGTTAGGGGTCGCCACAGCAGAAATCCGGTCCGCTAATGATTGGCAGTAGATTGTTACAGTGCCAAGGTGCCAGCTCGACAACCAACCTTCAATGAAGGCATGCCCATTCTACGCATGTCTTTCGAACGCTGCTCAACCGCGTGAAGGACATGCAGACTCCACACAGAAGGCACTCCAGCCGAGAATTGAACAGGAGAACCTCTTGCTGTGAGGCAACAACGCTACCACTGCACCACCGTGGCTTTTGTCATCCAAATATCAATATTTATCTTAAAGAGGGCTAATGAGGAGCTCTGTTTCACATAAATGGGTAGTTTATTCCAGTGTATGGGAAGTGTTATGGACAGTAATCTATCCCTCCAGCATGTTCTGTCTATCGTAGTGACAAGGTTTAGCTCCCTGGAGCATGTGTTTTGGAGGGACTGGGATTTCTTTACATGTAGCATGTTCAACAGCTCTGGGTTTGACATGGCTTTGTATGTGAGGCAGAGATCGGCTCTGAGTAGGAAATATGCAATGTAATAAAGCTGATGTATTTTGAGACAGTTTGCGTAGGACATCTGTTTGAGGCTGTTGATCCTCTTTGTGAGATAATTCTGTGGACTTTCCAGTTGTTGTAGATGTCTTGTGAGGTACATAACAGGCCATTGTACTGTATAATAGGTGTAATGAGGGATGAGCAGAGAGGAACAATGATCTCCTTTTCTCTGGATGAGACACCTGTTGTGATGTGATGTGCCACATAGAAGGATTTCCTGAGTACTGTGGTAATGTGGTTATCAAAGGAGAGACTGTTATCCACCTATGTACCTAGGTCTCTTATCACACTTTCAGTGTTAAGTGTACTAGCAGCTATGTGGTAGTTCATGGTCACAGAGTTTTACTCAAAGGGATGACAATGCATTATTTGGCATTGAGTTTGAGGCCATGGCTTTGACACCAGGTATCTGTCTCAGTGAGGCCCTTTTGTAGACTGTCCACATCTTTACGGGATTCAATAATGGCTCCCAGTTTGCAGTCATCTGCGAACTTTGTTAGCCATAGACCCCCTGTGTTAGCCTGAACTTCAGAGAAGTAGATGCCAAACAGGAGAGGACCAAGGACTGAAATCTGTTGTACTCCACTTGTCACTGGTCTGGAGTTAGATTTGGAGTCTGCAACTTTTACAGTGTGGGTTCTGTCTGTAAGCCAGTTGGCAACCCATCTCGTGACATAGGTATTTATGCCTAGTTAAGTCAGTTTATTTGTAATTCCAGAGGTGGGGGATGCTGTCGAAAGCCTTGGGAAGGTCTAGGTAGGCTGTGTGAACCACCTTGGCCTTGGCCTTCAAAGAAGTCAATCAGGTTTAGGTGACATGATGTACCTTTCACAAACCCAAACTGGGTGGGGTCCACAGTTTGGAGGTTACCTATGTCATTGTTTTTAAGTTCCATGATGACACGCTCCGTGGCCTTGCAGATCAGGCTTCTCAGGCTGATGGGGCAGTGGTTCCAAGTGTCTGTGGTGGCTCCCCCCTTGTGGAGTGGGATAACCGTTGCTGTGTGCAATTCAGTAGGCACAAAGCCTGAAGTGAGGCTATGATTGAACATGGTACGTAGTTGGGGTGCCAGTTTGTTCTGTAGTTTGTACTGAACACAGCCTGGGATGTTCTCTGGCCCATGGATGCTGTATTCTTGGCTTTGGAGAGTGTGGTTTTTACCTGTGTGGCTGTGATTACAGAGGTTTTACATTCATCCAGCATTGAGATGGGCCCTTTAGTGGGTGAGAGTGGGTAAAGTTAGCACTGAACCTATCTGCCAGGATGCTGACAATATCAGTTGGTTCTGTATATTTACTGCCATTGTGCTGTAACTCAGAGCAGATCTGAGTGTTGCAATTGAGATTCTTGACATAGCTATAGAATACTTTGTGATTGTCTTTAGAATCAGTTGCAATTTTGTTTTTGTAACTAGTTTTGGTGGATTTTATGAGGGATCTCAGCTTCCTACTGAGGCTGATAAGGGAATTCTTACAATCAATGGAGTTTATTCCTTTTTTGCAACAGTTTCTTCCTTCTGTTGTACAGTTTCTTTATAGGCATCCACCAGATTGGCTTCCTTCATTGGTAGGAGAGCATCTTGGTTCTATTTGGGATGGCACGATCCATGCACTTGTGTATGTGTTCATACAGTGCATTTGTGTAACATTCAGCAGTCGTACTTCTATTTTCTGTCTGCATGGGTGTCATGAAGTTAGCCACTTCTGTCTTAAGTAGCATGAAGTTGGCTTTGGAGAAGTTCTTTACAGTGGTTTCCTTAATAGGGGGTGTTGGCGGTATATATATATATATATATATATATATATATATATATATATATATATATATATATATATATATATATATATATATATATATGTATGTAATATATATATATATATATATATATATATATATATACACATACATATTTCTATGTCTCCCATAATTCATACACACACACACACACACACACACACACACACACATATATATATATATATATATATATATATATATATATATATATATATAGGTTCATAGGTGTCTACTAGGCTAATGGCCCTGGAGCCTTTACAAGCCTAGCCCATAGGATTACCCTGGCATCATGCCATCCATCCATAGTTCCTAGTGCCTCTGTCGAGTAGAGCCACTGGAGTGATCCCTGGGTGAATTTTCTATTTCCCATCCAGTCATCAAGATTTCTCTTAAAGAGGGCCAGTGAGGTGTGCTACATGACATGTATAGGAAGTCTATTCCATAGCATGGGCAGTCCCTGGGTTATGAACCTGTCCCTACAGCATGTTCTGTTGATTGTGGTAGTGAGGCTGAGGTTTCTGGAGTGTGTGGTGCAGAGGGATTGGGATTTCTTTAGATGTAGCATTTCTAACAGAGCTGGGTTACACATGGCTTTCTAAGTCAAGCAGAGATCGCCACTAAGTAGGCGATATGAGACAGAGAATCATTGGAGTTTTTTGAGTCTGTCTGTAAAGGACAAGTGTTTAAGGCCTGGGATCCTCTTTGTGAGGTACTTTTGTGGCCTGTCCATTTATTGTAGGTGTCTAGTGAGGTACATGCCAAATGGTGCATTGCACTCGATGATTGGCCTAATGAGGGAAGAGTAGAGGGAGACAATGACCTCTTTCTTCCTAAATGCAAAACCCTTAGTAATGAGATGTGCCACATAGAAGGACTTTCTGACCACAGTGGCAATGTGGTGGTGAAAAGAGGAAGTTGCTGTCAACCTGTGTTCCAAGATCTCTTATAACACCTTCTGTGTTCAGTGGACTACCATCAATGTGGTAATTCAAGGGAACTGTTTTTTCCCGAGGGGGATAACGACACATTTTTGGCATTGAGCTTAAGGCCATGGTTCTGACACCAGTCGTTGGTCTCATTGAGGCCTTTCTGTAGGATGTCAACATCACTTGGGGAGTTAATAATAGCTCCCAACTTGCAATTGTCTGTGAACATTGTCAGCCACAGTCCCTTCGTGTTGGCCTGGTCTTCAGAGAAGTAGATACCAAACAGGAGAGGACCCAGGACCAAACCCTGTGGGACTCCACTCATGAATGGTTAGCAGTTTGACTTGGAGTCAGCTACTTTCACAGTGTGGGTTCTATCTGTGAGCCAGTTTGCAACTCACTAGTGATATAGGGGTTGATGCCTAGCTTAGTGAGTTTTTCTATGATTATTGAGTGGGGAATGGTATCAAAAGCTTTGGCCAAATCAAGGTAGGCTGTATGAACCACCTTGCCTTCATCCACAGCTATGGTGACTGACTCAAAGAAGTCAACCAAGTTGAGCAGGCATGATCTAACCTTCACAAAACCAAACTGTGTAGGATCCAGACTTTGGAGATTCCCTATATCCTTGTTTATGAGGTCCGTGATGATGCATTCCATAGCTCTGCATATCAGGCTAGCTTTAGAGGATTTGATGAGGGATCTCAACATTTTGTTGAGGCTGATAAGGGTATTTTTCCAGTCTTGGGACTTCACCTTATTCCACATCAGTTTCCTTCTTCTGTTGTAGAGTTTGTTTATGGCAGGAGACCACCAGATTGGCTTCCTTTTTTTTTGAGGAGAGCATCTTGGTTCTATTGGGTATGGTGAGATCCATGCATTTGTGTACGTGTTTGCACAGTGCATTGGTGTATGATTTGGTGGTCATGCAACTATTCTCCATTTGCATGGGTGCCATGAAGTTAGCCACCTCAGTTTTTAGCAGCGTAAAGTTAGCTTTGGAGAAGTTTTTCCATGGTGGTTACCTTTGTGTGGGTGGTGGGTGGGATGTGGATTTCCAAGGTGATTAGTTTATGGCCGGATCTAACCAGGAAGGAATTGACTATTGGTGTAGAGCAACAGTTGCCCATGTTAGTAATGACTAGGTCAAGGATGTTGCTACCTCTAGTGGGGGTAAGAATGAGCTTGTCCAGGACATTGGAATTTATGAATTCCAGAAAGCGTTGGGCAAGTGTATTGTTACATGAGCAGCTTTCCCAGTTAATGGAGGGGTAGTTGTAGTCACACAGTATGAGAGTGTTAGTTTGGCGCTAATATTCTCCAGGGTGCTTAGGAACATGGAGTGTGCATCTTGTGACATGGTTGGGGACCTATAGCAGGTTATGACTGAATCGCTGTCTTACCCAATGTTAGCTGCACCTGAGGTATCTCAGATGCATTATGTTGCACTACCAGTCTGGAGGCATGCTCTTCCTTTATGAATATGGGAACACCACCTCCTTTGGAGCTTTGGTCCAAGTTCTGGGGCCGAAAGGTATGGAATGAGTTATAGCCTGGTAGTGCAGGGGTGCTTTCTGCTGCCTTGAACTAGGTCTCTTCTACAGCACAAATGTTGATGTTCTCCATTTTAAGGAGTGCTTCGAGCGAGTGCATTTTGAGATTTAGACTTTTAGTGTTGAGCAGCATGACTCTCAGACTGCATTTGTTTGTAGCTGTTATGGTGGTAATTTGGTCTTTGGAACACAGCCTAAAAAAGGCTCTATAGGATGACAAGATCCTTGGCCAGTATCCAGAAGCCCAGGGGTGACAGATGTAGGCCATCTCCCGGCAAAGCATCAAGGTCTGTCATTCATGTCATCCCAGGCAGACAGATACTGGATCATCTTAGAATGACTATATATATATATATATATATATATATATATATATATATATATATATATATATATGTGTGTGTGTGTGTGTGTGTGTGTTTGTGTGTGTGTGTGTGTGTGTGTGTGTGTGTATTACTCTGTTTCCATAAATATGTTTCAACACACACACACAGACACACACACACAGACACACATGCATATATATATATATATATATATATATATATATATATATATATATATATATATATATATATATACATATATGTAAAGTTATGAAGATAAACAAAACTATATATATATATATATATATATATATATATATATATATATATATATATATATATAAAACATTCTACAAATATATCAAATTATGAGATAGATAGATATAGAAATATATGTATATGTTTATACATATTATGTATATATGTCTATACACAACACATGAATGTTTCCACAGAGCTTCCTCACTATTGTTGTATGCCTCTATTGCATGATATGTTTGAAAAAGCAAGAGCAATTAATAGAACTCAGATGGTGGAGTGGTATGGCCTCTTACTGTAGTGTGCAGGGTCCTGGGTCCAAAACTTGGCACTGACATTTTTTTCCATTAATGTTAAATAACTGGGAGAACATTAGCATCTTTGAAAAACAAGCTACACCTGAATAAGACAGAACACTTTGAAATAAGCAGTGAAGACCAAGAAACAAAGTATTTTCTATCATTCTATATCTGTACTTTAGTCCAGTTTAACTGATAAGGATGGGAGAATGCAATATGCTCTCTCATTCTGTCAGCAGGACATCAAACTCTCTTCTCTGAGCTGGTACCCCATGTTAAATAACATTTATTTATTAAAAACTGAACTGATAGATGATTAGATTCCAGACTTGCTTTTTGACACTGACACTTTCTTAGTGTAATAAAATAAATTTAAACATAAACAGCCCATCATCACTACAGGCAGCAAAAACAAAAAAAAAAGGAAAAAACTTCCTTATCAACATTCACTTCCTGACTTCACAGATTCCTATGATCCACTAAATAAACCATCAGTTATTATGTGAGGCTGTTGATGTTGAGAACATGTGAAATCTTTTTGACTGACAATTTAGGCTGGGTGGAGTGAAACTGTTGCACATGGTGAATGATAATGCCTGGGCTACTCAGACAATGAATATGCTACATTGCACAAATTTGTCTGCCTGAATGATCTTTCTGTCTTGATTTTTGCAAACTTTTTCTGTTTTTTGCAAACTCACTGTCATAGATGAATCCACTGTCATCTTCTTTTTTTTTTAGTTGGTTCATGTGTTTGAGTTAGAAACATTGCATGACTTTCTAAGTTTTTTTTGCTGCTGCATTTGGCATTCATTTCATTTTCAAATTATTATCCCAAAAAAAAAAAAAAAATGTATCATGAAGATATATAGATACGGATGGCACAAAAGCTTGCTTGTCAAGTCGTGGTGTGACTGGCATGTTGTAACTTGCTTTGACTGTGTATTTGCATGACCTCTCGATGATATATTCTAAAGGAATTTCAATGAGATCATTTGGATCCTTAAAATATTGTGTTATCATGCTTAGCGTTTGTCTCATATTTACCAATGCAGTTGCTGATAAAATAGTATACAATATAACAATCATTTTAGTGATTTTAAGCTGTCAATCAACATTTGGGGAATAGTAATAGAAACTTGTTAAGTGTATGTGTGTATACATTAGTGTTTTATGGTAAATGGGACAAATAGCCAGGTAACAGGACACTGGAATGGCTGCAGGGGACGGATATTTGGGTTGAGAGGTATGACTGGACTGCACGATATGTTGGGAAAAACACCATAATGTTTTGCAGCTTGAATGGTTTTGTGGTTAAGTGCTTTGACTATGGTGTATGGGCTCTTGGGTTAAAGAGTTGGGACTGACAGTTTTATTTCCATTAATATTAAATAACCGGACTGCATGATATGTTGGGAAGAACATCATAACATTTTACATTTTGCATGACTTACTGGTTAACTGCTTTGACTATAGTGTGTGGGCTCCTGGCTTTAAGACTCAGGACTGATATTTCTTTTTCCATTAATGTTTAATAACCAGAGTGCATGATATGTTAGGAAAAATGTCATTGTAGTCTACATCTGAAATGGCTTAGTGGTTTGACATGTTGACAATGGTTTATGGGTTCTTGGGTTCAAAACTTGCAAGGGTTGTTTATCTTGTTGCTACACTTTAAACTTTATTGCAGAGTGGAAACAAATTGAAAAAAAAGTGTTTTGATTATTTTATTAGGGGTATGGACATTTCTTTCTGCACCATTATCTGTATGGGGGGCTGTGTGAACATTGATAACATGACAGGGGCTTTGCATTACCTTGTACTAACAGACATTCTGGGGAAAGCATATAATGATGGGGGAGCAAATAGGGACAGATTTTAAATATTGCTTTTACATACTTGGGAATGTATCGTGTGTGCTTTACTGTTTTACTTTTTTTTTTATCCACGGACACTAACAGTAGTGTCCGAGGACACACACTCTTGCTGCTATTGACTTCCATGCAGGGGGCGTGTATATTGTGAGAGCTCTGCTCTCAGACACACACCCCTGCGCTCATACACAGATCCATGTCCATGTAAGAGCTGAACAGCGGGCCTTCATTAATATTTAAGGTGCGCTGCTGCTCTACACAGACAACGAACCACTCCATGTCAGAATAACACTATTTCAACACACAGCTTTGTGAATCCAGGGGATTGAGTTCTGTCAATCATGTCATCCCAAGTAGAGAGATACTGGATCCCCTGAGAATGACACAAAACATGTAAGCCAATGTTGCAGTCAATCATCTGTTGATAGTACCGCAGCATCATTCTGGGTGATGGCGGTATACTGCTCAGGGATACTGTCACACCTGCCTGGACCACATAATCAGAGAGTTCAACCATGTCTCTTGTCATGTAGTCCAGGGAGGTGTGTCCCAAGTCAGTCACACCCACATGGATACAGAGTGATACGTCATGTGTTGGATGCTGGCAGGGAGGTGTGTCTCAAGTCATTCACATCCACATAGATACAGAGTGATACAGGGAGGTGTGCCCCAGGTCATTCACACCCACATGGCTACAGAGTGATACAGGGAGGTCTGTCCCAGGTCAGTCACACCCACATGGATACAGAGTGATACTCGTAGTTGTTGTGGATGCCATGACTGGCTGTGTCATGTGTTGGATGCTGGCATGTGATAGATATTTGGCTGGTACCTGCTCCATATTCACCTTCGTGAGTGGAATATGTGTGTGCCTCAGTAGTCAGTTATCCATGAGCACTGTATTGTGCAAGGTGGTTAGCCTTAGGAGTTTAGGTTGAGGGGCACACTGTGTAGGTTAAATATGTGTCCCTTGGCATGTGACATGTTGTGGTGTCTGACTGGGTGTCTGTCTTGTTGGTCTGTGCTGCTTGGGTAAATGTCCATTGAGTGCCTCTGTGAAGGTGTGTGTGTGGCTTTTCACTGTATGTCATGGCTGTCAAAGTGTGTGTCATGGTGAGCTATGTTTTCCACATGGTGTGGTGCAGGTGTTGATCTTATCCTCTTGACCTGCTAGTCCAGTCTTTGCTGGAGAGTGCATATGTCCACATTGGGTGATATACAGGTAACTCCCACAGGTCTGAGTGTTTGGAGTTTAGAGAGGAGGGCTGTCTGTGTACATGAGATAGTTGCAACAGTGCCTCAGAATGGACAGGTGCACCAGGGTAATGGATGACAGCACAGAAAACTGGCCTGCAATCATGCCAGGAGGGGTGGACATAACTAGTAAGTACTAGGGCTACTTCTGTGATGAATGAGTACTGCTGATGGCTCCCAGGTGTGCCACACTTATCAATACATTAATCTGGTGAATTGCCAAGCCATAATGCCGTTTCAAGTGCAAGGCAGAAAGAACTAGCATGATGTAAGGGTGGAACGAAAGGCAGACTTACTTCCACCTGTAATACTTTACCTCAGCTGTGGAGTTATCAGCAGGTTTGGCGATGTGAAAGTTCAGTAAGCTTTGTAGTGCAAGCAGTACCTGAGAAACACTATAGTAGACATAACTAGATAGGCAGGAGTTCTAATCCCAATACTGGTGTGTGTATGTGTGTGTGTGTGTGTGTGTGTGTGTGTGTGTGTGTGTGTGTGTGTGTGTGTGTGTGTGTGTATGTGAGAATCATGTACTGTGTGGGTTATACCATTCTGATTTGTGTACCTCCCTGTAATTGTCCCACTACCCTACTTTACTAGCCCTGCTGATATCATTCACCTTAGAAGTTACTTGGGATGAAGAGAACTCATGTAAGCTCCATGGTGTGTCTGATAACTGCGTAACACTGTCATACAAATAACTAGACAGGTAGGGATTCTATTCTCAGTACTGGAAACTGTGTGTGTTCCTTTGGCCAAAGATCATATCCTGCTTGGCTGTTAGCATTTTGATTGGTGTACCATCCATGCCTGTTTACCACCTCCCGATGGCATTACCTTATATAGCGTGGTAATGGCATCTGCCTCACATGCAGCATGTTAAACCATTGTGCAGGCCATTCCAGTCCTCTGTGCAAATGTCTATGGGATATCCAGATGTTTAGGTTCATAGGGTCATAGGTGTGTACTAGGCTAATGACCCTGGAGCCTTTACAAGCCTAGCCAGAGGATTGCCCTATCATTGTGTCATCTGACATTATTTCCCAGTGCCTCTGTGGAGTAGAGCCACTGCAGTGATCCCTGGGGTGAATTCTCTATTTCCCATCTATTCATCAAGATTTCTCTTGAAGAGAGCCAGTGAGGTGCTCTGTATGACATGTGTGGGATGTCTAGTCCATAGCATGGGCAGTCTCTGGGTTATGTACCCGTTCCTCTGGCATGTTCTGTTGATTGTGGTAATGAAGTTGAGGTCTCTCGAGCATGTGGTGCAAAAGGACTGGGATATCCTTAGATGTAGCATTTCTAACAGAACTGGGTCAGACATGGCTTTGTAGGTCAGGTGGTACAATGCCAGGGTAATCCTATGGGCTAGGCTTGTAAAGGCTTCAGGGCCATTTGCCTAGTACACACCTATGAACCTATGAACCCATGGATGTAGCATGCGTGCACATGTACAGTACAACCCCTAATACTACACAATTTGCTGTCCTTCACCGTAGATGTGCATGTCTGTGCATTAGAAAACCCCATCCACAACTGCAATCTGACCTGACACATGTATGTAGATACTCTACAATTACAAGTATGTCTGCTACACTAGTCTAGTAATCTACACTGGGGCCTTACCTGCACACTCCTCATCCATTGTCTGGGTGCCAACCACCTCCAGTATGTGGCGGTCTGTACTCTGTTGTTGTACTGGGATGGGTGCCCCAAGGTACCTGTGGAGCTCCTCAGTGGGTGCCAGTGGGGCTACAAGGTCAGGCCCATGCCTCTGGCTGTGCAGTCACTGGCCACCGCAGCAGGCCTTTGCCAGGCATGGCATATGAGGTCACTTTCACGATGTCAGACTTGCTCGTATGTACATGCGTGCAGGCCAACATCATTTACCTTGTGGACAAGGTCATACCACAGGCCAGTCCTCTCCTGCAGATTTTGCTAGCTCCAGCCAACATTATGGCATGGTTGTATAGTATAGCTTCTATAATTATATTTGTCTGAGCCACTGAGAATGTTGACATTTGCTGATGCGACATTGCACCTGGAAGACATAACAAGGGGGACACATCACAGGACCTCATACATTTGGCAAACATATGTACAGAACCTGCACATCTACACTGAATACCAGTAGCCATTACTCATGACCACATCATACCCCTGTAATGTATCAGCGCTGTATCTGCATGCAATGTATTTTGTGTGTCTTATTCCCCCCATGAAGCCTACTTAATTTCCTACTCCTGTACTCCTCATGCATGTCTGTGTCAAGGGATGACATTGGCCATCTTCCATGTGGATGTGGTGTGGATGGTGCCAAGCCTTGCTGTGACTATGGTGTGTAATGTTGCTGAGTACACATGCCTGAGTTCATGTAGGATGCAGACAGGTATGTTATCAGGTGCGATGGATACCTACATTTGTTGCCTTTCAGTAGGCAATTTGTACCTGCTCACTGGTGATGAGGGGAGGGGGTTGGGTGCTGTGCATATCCAGCTATAGTGCTACTGAGCCAGGGGGTGATGTTTGTCCTAAACTTATCTGCAGCAGGTTGTCTACAGCTATGTTGTGTGTATATGTGGCTTGATTGGCCACCATTACAATGTGGGCTGGTATGTGGCTTCAGAGATTGCAGACATATGTGAAGATGGCCTTGTGATTGGCCTTAGTGGATGTGTCCAATTTGTACTCATAATTAGCTTTACAGTACCACCTGTGACCTTATATGCTTGATCAGACAAAGACTAACTTGATGCCAGGTTGGTGCGTGCTCCTTATTTGGCCTGTACAGCCAATCTAGGGACCAAGTCTGTGGTTTGTATATTGCTGCTGTCCATCACAAGCATTCAGCCTACCTTGAGGGGGGTTGATGTTATCCTGTCAGGTATTGCTGAGGTAGGTTCCCACATAGTATTGTGTTGCGGGCCTGGACACAGTTGATAGTTCCACCATATGGGATGCCCTTCATGTGGGCCTTGCCCATTTACATGGCCTGTGCAGGGGACATTATGAAGGTGTGGGGGCTACAGCTTTACATACAGTAGGTGGAATTACCTCACAGGACAGGACATGTGGAGACAGCCCAGCAACATGCAGGACAATGCACCAGAGTTCCATACAGCTTGTATGTCATTACCACTGTTATACACATAGGGGGTTGCTACATTGACAGGGTTTGTCTGGGCATGCATTTACTGGGTGACTTGACATCTGACAGTGATATGCCTCTGATATAGCTCTCAACTGGCATGTTGTTCACAGACTGGCCAGATGTTTGCCTATTATGCTTGTTCTGTTCCTCAACCAACATCTGTTTTTGTGGGGTTGGTAGGATCATGTGAGGATTGTAGTCAGCATGCTGTCATCCATTGGTGTTCCACACATCATTTCCTTCAGGGATGTGATGTTATAAGAACACATGTAACAGCAACTACTTTCTCAATTTGTAACACCAGTATGTGTGATATGTCCCTCTTTCCAGCCCCCTGTCCCATATGTATGCCGTGTGTTGTCCAGATATCCTGCACTATGAGGTGCAGAGGTAAGGTATATCATTAATTACCAAATGCACACCAGTTAGCATGACAATGACCTGGCAGACTCCTGGCCATGGTATGCAGTGGTAGCCAGGGATATGCATCCACACCCTGGTAATTTTGTGGAAATCTGCACATATGACAGTATGTCTATCTGGCCATTGTGAACAGACTGCCAAGATTGTGTTGCAGTGTTGTGTGTTTATGTGTTTTAGGCTGGGTAGGGAGAGTAGCAGCTGTGAGTGCCATACATCATTTACCTATCTGACTCTGCATGCTGCTACAGCTGCTGGTGGTCTATCAGGTCCATATGCTTGCAGGGGCTGACTTTGACATGTCATGAAACACCTCCGGATTCCCAGTACACTGTGGATTGGGGCAGTATATATAGGGGTAATGTGTGAGTGGCAAACGGTATGTGGTTGCTCTCACAGTATTATTCTGTCATGTTCAATTTGCTTACTGGTATATTGCTGTCACTGTGGTGCACTTGTTTGGGGGTATGCACTTTCACACCAGTGTCTGTGTCCCACTAGTATGACACCCCTGTACTGCCTGTTATATTTGCTACTGCATGTGTAGAGCCCCATAGCTGGACCTGGGTAGTATTATGTCAGTCTGATTGTAGTCTGGTCATTGCTTGGTAGCTCAGTGTAGTTTTCCTACTGTTGTGTTATGTCCACATATTCATAGGATGTCCAGTTGTACGGCCAGTATCTTTGGTCTGGTCCCCATAACTGTTATGTATGCATGACACATCAATGGGAGGATGTGGGGACTGAGGTTAGTAACTAATGAGAAGCAATTGAGTCCTGGAATGTGATATTTCAGTTGATATATGTTAGGACATACACTGTTACTACATGAACATTGTCAGCTTATCTACCGACGTATTTTGGATATGTCCCTATTTTCATGCCTTTTTCCCCCCACTTTGTCAGGCTTGGTCCACATTCATTGCATTAAGGGGTTCTGAGCATACCTCTCCGCAGCCAAATTTTCCACAGAATGTCCAGATGTTTGGTCCGTACGTTTGTTCAATTCCATAATTTATTTTTGTCCGGTATATCATGGTGATGATCCAAGGATTTATGTCAGTAAATACATGACATGACATGTCAGTTCCCATCATCATATCAATCAGTGACTGTCTGCTGAAACACACACTGTTGCTGTAACACATCTTCATTTGTAACAACAATTTTCTAACTATGTCCATATATGTGGCCCACCCCCTTTTACAGTCTTTGTACAGGTTCCTTGCACTAACAGGTTGGGAGAGGTGGTTCAGAGAAATAACTGCAGTGCATGTTTTATACACACACACACACACACACATATATATATATATATATATGTGTGTGTGTGTATATATATATATATATATATATATATTATTTTTTTCCCTTCCGTTATATTTAATATATGTATATCTATATGTTTCATCTGACATATATCTATATATATATATATATATATATATATATATATATATATATATATATACACGTGTGTGTGTGTGTGTGTGTGTGTGTGTCTATATACAATGCACAAAGGGTTTCACGACACTTTCCTACTAATGTTGTATGCCTCTATTGCATGATATGTTTGAAAGGCCATGTCAAACCCAGAGCTGTTGAACATGCTACACTTAAAGAAATCCCAATCCCTCAGAGCCACACGCTCCAGGGATCTAAACCTTGTCATCACAATAAACAAAACATGCTGGAGGGATAGGTTCCTGACCCAAAGACTCCCCAGACTCAGGAATAGACTGCCCATACATGTCAAGCAGCACACCTCTTTGGCCCTCTTCAAAAGAAACCTTGACGATTGGATGGGAGATAGGAAATTCACCCCGGGGATCACGTCAGTCGCCCTGCTAGACAGGGGTCCAGGGAAGTAAATATTGTGGGAAGAAATAGCCAGGGAATTGTTATGGCTAGATTTGTATAGGCCCTAGGGCCGATAGCCTAGTACCAACCTATGAACCTATGCAAAAGCAGCAGTGGATCCTACAACTCACCTGTTGTACTGGTAACTTTCTCTGATTAAAATGTTCAGGGTCATAGGTTCAACACTTAGGACTGTTGTCACTTAGGACTGTTGTTTTTTTTTAATTAATGTTAAATGGTCTGAAGGCAGGATATGTTCGTTAAAGCACTCCAAAGTCTTACAGGTCAGATGGTATAGTGGTATGTTGGTGTGATTGTTAAGAACAGTATCCTGAGTTTGAAACTTGGCAGCGCTGACTATTTTGTTGCTGGGCAGAGCAAGGTCTGAGGGATACGAACTAATTAAGGCACATTTATGCATATCATACGTATAATGTTATATATAAGCAATAACCCACAGCTGGGTGTGGGTAATGCTGAATTTACCCACAGTTGGTGTGGTTTGGTCACAAGGGCAATGCCCTTATGACCATACAATGACAAATGTGGGTAAGTCCAGCATTGCCCACACCCAGCTGTGGGTTATTGCTATTATATGACATTATTTAAGTAAACAATATTTACCTTTCTTAAATAATGTCATTGTATCATGCCTCCATGCTGCCCTTCCACAGTTTTCCGGTATCCTGGGCCATTTCTAATGTACTTTACATGCGTAATGGACACGATCCCACACTTACACAGTACATCAGTGCTGTTCAGAGGTAGCGACAGAGATAGGGGGATCTCAATTGCTTTTTTTTAACATATCTCGGTATGTTATACAAGATGATCTTCATTTTCACATTGTTATCTCTGCAGACTGGAAATACACACAGGTGATACAAACTGATTAAGGCATGAGGTGACTCAATAGTAAGGCACACTGATGTCCCACTCACTAGGCTGAATAAGGAGAAAGTTACGGTCAGCTGCCTGTCGGGTGCCAGGATCTACCACATAATGCATGCACTTAGGTCACTCCACAACAGGTACAAATATGACGCTGTCATTGCCCATGCTGGTGTGAATGACCTGAGACGTACCCCCCTAGACTACATGAAAAGAGACATAGAGGATCGCTCGGATCTTGTAGCCCAGGCAGGTATGACCCTAGCTCTAAGTAGCATCCTACCATCACCCAGAATGATACCACTGTACAAGCAGAAAATGATTGACTTCAACAATTGGCTAAGTTTCTGTTGTCATTCTAAGGGGATCCAGTATCTGTCTGCCTGGGATGACATGATCGACTGACCTCGATGCTTCACCAGAGATGGCCTGCACCTGTCACCCCAGGGATTCAGGATACTGGCCAAGACTCTTGACACCCCTATAGTGCCTTTTTTAGGCAATGTCTCGAAGACAAAAGTACCACCATAATAGCTACAAGCAAATGAAATCTGAGGGCTATGCTACTCAACACTAGAAGTCTAAATCTGAAAATACACGCGCTTGAAGCACTCCTTAAAATGGAGAACATCAACATCTGTGCAGTGACCGAGACCTGGTTCAAGGCTCCGGAGAGCACCTCAGCACAACCAAGCTATATTTCATACCACACCTTTCGGCCCCTAAACCTGGACCAAAGCACTAAAGGTGGTGGTGTCTCCATATTCATAAAGGATATGCACACCTCCAGACTAGAAGTCCAACATAATGCATCAGAGATACTTTAGGTACAACTAACACTGTGTAAAGCTGCAATCCAGGCTATAGCCTGCTATAGAGCCCCCACCATGTCCCAAGACTACCACTCCACATTCCTAAACACACTGGAAAATATTAGGGTACAACCCAATACCCTTATACTGAGAGACTTTAACTACCCCCCTATTAACTGGGAAAATTACTCATGTACGAACACACTTGCTCAACGTTTTCTGGAATTCATTAATTCTGATGCCCTGGACCAAATCATTCTTACCCTCAACAGGGGTAGAAACATCCTTGACCTGGTCATTACTAACATGGGTGACCTTTGCTCTACACCAGTAATCAACTCCTCCCTGGTCAGATCTGACCACAAGCTAATCACCATGGATATCCACATCTCACCTTCACCCCCCCAAAGGAAACCACCGTAAAAAAACATCTCCAAAGCCAGTCTTGGGCTTCTAAAAACAAAGGTGGCTAACTTCACGACACCCATGCAAATGGAAAATAGGTGCATGACTGGTGAGTCATACACCGATGCACTGTATGAGCACATACACTCATGGAAGTGCATGGAATGGGCTATACCAAACAGAACCAAGACGCTCTCCTCCAAAAAAGGAAGCCAATCTGGTAGTCCCTCACCATAAACAAACTCGACAACAGAAGGAAAAAAACTGTTGCAGAAAAGGGTGAATTCCCAAGACTTGAAAAACTCCCTTGTTAGCCTCAGCAAAAAACTGAGATCCATCATCAAATCCTCTAAAGTTAGCTACAAACACACAGTTGCTGCAGATTCTAAAGACAACCACAAGGCATTCTATAGTTATGTCAAGAATCTACATGGCAATACTCAGATCTGCTCTGAGTTACAGCACAATGGCAATACATATACAGAACCCACTGATATTGCCAACATATTGGCTGATGGGTTCAGTGCAAACTTTACCCCCCTTTCACCCCCTAAAGGGCCTATCACAATATCTGAGGAATGGCAAGTCCCTATTATCACAGCTACACAGGTAAAAATGCACTGTCCAAAGCCAAGAATACAGCTTCCATGGGACTTGATAATATCCCTGACTGTGTTCTACATGAATTACAAAGTGAACTGGCACCACACCTGAGTACCCTGTTCAATCACAGCCTCATTTCAGGCTTTGTTCCTGCCGAGTGGTGCACTGCTACCATCATCCCACTCTACAAAGGTGGAGTGACTACAGACCCTGGGAACTACCACCCCATTAGTCTGATGAGTCTGATATGTAAGGCTATGGAGCGCATCATCATGGACCTTATAAATAAGGACATAGGGAGTCTCCAAACTCTGGACCCCATGCAGTTTGTGTTTGTGAAAGGTAGATCATGCCTGTTCAACCTGAAAGACTTCTTCGAGTCTGTCACCAGAGCTGTGGATAAGGGCAAGGTAGTTCACACAGCCTACCTAGATCTTGCCAAGACCTTTGACACCATCCCTCACTCAGGAATCATAGCTAGACTCACTAAACTAGGCATAAACCCCTATTTCATAAGATGGGTTGCCAACCAGATCACTGATAGAACCCACACTGTGAAAGTAGTGGACTCCAAATATGACTACTGACCAGTTACAAGTGGTGTCCCACAGTGATCGGTCCTAGGTCATCTCCTCTTTGGCATTTACTTCTCTGAAGTTCAAGCCAACACAAAGGGACTCTGGCTGACTAAGTTTGCAGTTGATTGCAAACTGGGAACCATTATTGATTCTCCAACTGATGTAGACATTCTACAAAAAGGCCTCACTGACACCAATGACTGGTGCCAGAACCATGGCCTTAAGCACAGTACCAAAAAGTGCATTGTCATTCCCTTTGGAAAAAATTTGATGCCCATGAACACATAGTCGGTAGTCCACTAAACACCGAAGGTGTGATAAGAGACCTGGGGACAAAGGTTTACCAACCTCTCCTTTGATAACCACATTGCCACTGTAGTCAGAAAGTCCTTCTATGTGGCACATCTCTTTACAAAAGGTTTCTAATCCAGGAAGAAAGAAGTCATAATCCCTTTCTACTCATCCCTCATTAGACCTATTATAGAATATAACGCCCCATTTTGTATGTACCTCACCAGACACCTAAAACGACTGGAAAGGCCACAAAAATACCTCACTAAGAGGATCTTAGGCCTTAGACACATGCCCTATATGGACAGACTCAAAAAACTCCAGCCATACTCTGTCTCTTATCACCTCCTTAGAGGTGATCCCTGCTTGACCTACAAAGCCATGTCTGACCCAGAGCTGCTAGATATGCTACACCTAAAGAAATCGCAATCCCTCCATGCCACATGCTCCAGGGACCTAAACCTCATTACCACAATAAACAGAACATGCTGAAGGGACAGGTTCCTAACCCAGAGACTTCCCATACCCTGGAACAAACTTCCCATTCATGTCACGCAGAGCACTTCACTGGCCTTCTTTAAGAGAAATCTTGACGAGTGGATGGGCAATAGGAAGTTCACCCCGGTGGATCACTTCAGTGGTCTTGCTTGACAGGGGCACTGGGAACTAACTTTGGGCGGCATGATGCCAAGGAATCTTCTTGGGCTAGGCTTATATAGACTCCAGGGCCATTAGCCTAGTGCACACCTATGAACCTATGAACAAATGAAAATAGTCCAGGCATCTGGACCTTTTTCCATTTGTATACTCTCAGAGTTACAATGGGCACTCTGTTTGGGCTGGCCAATAAGCGTACCCATTTCTGTATGTTAATGGCCAGTCATTGTATGATATAAAATTAAATATTTGCATACACATTTATACTTTTACGTTTACCTTCCATGACATCTCCCTATGTGCTTTCATTACATTATATTCTTGTGTGACTATACTGTATGGGTCACGTGTGTTTATATGGGGGTTCACAGCTTTTCTACACTGACATCTCACTTTTGGAACTACTACTCTACCCTGGTTGACAAAAACTAATTGCTACATAACTTATGTTTACTACAATAATTTTAACACAAGTTTCACATGATAAAATAAATTGCTTGTTTTGGGACTCAAACCCTACATACTTGTATATAAAGCTGTACCTCTAACCACTACACTATAATGGCCTGGACATTTTTCTTATCTATTTTCATTTAACTCCTATGGGATGTTTAAGCTGTAATGTACACACCCACTTAACTAGACTTAAACATCCTTAGGGCATTATGTACAAGGATATATTATTATTATTATTTTCTGTAGGTTATGGTGTGTGTATTGTAGTGTTGTGACGACTACTTGTGACTGTGTTTGTGACATTCCTTAATGATTGGGCTTTCAAGATTCTGTGCATGTTTCATGCTGATGCATGACATGTACAGTATGGGCATTATGTATTTTGTGGGGCTGGGATTGTGCTTGTCTACACTTGGGGGATTTATCCGCTGTTATGTGTGCATTTGCACACATTTCCTGCTTTAGCAATGCAGGGGGTGTGTCACAGAGGCTGTGGCACACACTCTGTATTGCTTTTCTACTGCCGTTTTTTTTTCAGTGTCCACAGACTGAAATGCTCTATTTTGCTAAGCTCTAATATTATGCCAGTACGGCTTCGAAAGTGCCATATGGCACTTTCTGAGCACAGGGGGAGTATTTAGTGTCTGTGCACTGCATGGACTGCCCCCTGTACTCACACACAGAACTGTGTCCATTTTAGAGCACAGCAGAGCACCTTCATACATATGCATGGCACGCTGCCGTGCTGCATGGGAACAGTCCCTTCCTTGCAGGAATAAGCTATTTCTGCACGGAAGTTTGCTGAATCCTGGGGTATATGTCTGCAAATAGAACAACTGTTGCATTTAAAAGTACCTAAAGATATGGGATGGTTGCTCAAATTTATTTTTGGTAAAACAAAATTTCCATGTACAAGCATGTCCTTAAGACTCTTCCCCCATTTATATGACATCATGGGATGTTTATCCAAAATTTTGTTCAAATCTTTATCTCTAAGAAGAAAGTTCCAATATGAATGGAGAGATTACTTGGAAGTATTTTATTTAATTAATTAATGGTATAATTGAATAAATGGTTTTCTATTTTGTATATAAGATAACAGATTTTTTATGTATTTTGTAACTCCTTGAAGGTCTTGTACCGAGGAGCTAGAGAATTAAAGTGATTTGGGACTGAGCCAGTCGTTTTGGTAATCTTTAAAATGCACCTCAAAGCATAACAAAATCCACAGAGTCTTGAAAAAGCTGAACAGTAAGGCAGAATGTGAAAAAAGGAACAAAAACAATGTGCATGGTGTGGGGAGTCTGGAAATGGAGGAAGGGGGAATGGGAGAAGCACTGGTGTGTGTGTGTGTGTGTGTGTGTGTGTGTGTGTGTGTGTGTGTGTGTGTGTGTGTGTGTGTGTGTGTGTGTGTGTGTGTGTGTGTGTAGGTGAAACAACAAGCTGTGTGTGTGTGTGTGAGGTGAAACAACAAGCTGTGTGTGTGTGTGTGTGTGTGTGTGTGTGTGTGTGTGTGTGTGTGTGTGTGTGTGTAGGTGAAACAACAAGCTGTGTGTGTGTGTGTGTGTGTGTGTGTGTGTGTGTGTGTGTGTGTGTGTGTGTGTGTGTGTGTGTGTGTGTGACATCATGGAACTATTTACTACTAAATGCCAGTCACTGTCACTGTTGGTGCCCCTCTGTTAGATGGGCCAGCAAACTGTGGTACACAGACCTGCAAAACTGCAACAGCATTGTAGCTACAGCTCAGTCTGTGAGTACTACTCTTAGAGTACTGCAGCATTAATTAAAAGGTTGCTTAGGAGAGGTAGCAGAAACAGGGTGATACTTAGGCTGGAAGTGTTTGGAGTGCCACCAACTTGATACTTGCTGAGAGTCCCCAAAATGCTAACACCAGCCCTGCCTCGGGCACAACTCATAAAGTCAGAAATGTTGAAGTTAAAGTAGGCCCATCTGGAAAGAAAAATGCAACTGTCTGAATATTAGTAGGTTAGGGAAAGAGAGTAAGAGACTAGTGACTTCAAAATTTGTTGAAGGGACAGGTTTTGATCAAGTGTTGCCATTATTTCACGGGGTGAAAGCACATTGTTGTTCTTCTAAGAACGGAGCATTCACTCATTTTTAAAAGTCAGGAGGACCTGTCCTCCACATTTTTATTTATTTATTTTATATATTTGCTTACCAGGGTAATGCACTGATCAATGTTGATCAATTGATCAATATTGACTAATTTCAGGCTTAGCTTGGGAGAAATACATAACATTTCACAAACAAAAGATACAGAAATTTTAGCAATAACAATAGTCAGACTAATTACTTTTAGGTGAAATTCATGGCTAGGCTTATAAGGGCCTCTGGGCCAATAGCCTTGTAGCATCCTATGAACCTATGAACCTAAGAAAAAACTGTGTATGTACATTCCAGTGAACAAGCACAGTGCACTGTACGATCAAGCAGAGTATAATGTACAATATGTATTTTAGTTTCTATAGTGGGTCAGTCCATTGAATCTTGAAAGAGGCGAAGAAACTTGGAAAGGCTAAGCATGAGCATTTGTCTTGGATGAAAACATGCGTTCTGAGTTGCATTCTGAATTTGGAATAAGTGTTGATTTCCTTAATGCTGATGCAGAAGAGTTTGCCTAAGAATGGATGCCTTAGAGGAGAAAACATGTGCAGTGCTATGAATTTTGGTTCTAAGGATAATGTGAGTTGATGTGACAGATCATGTGCAGTGTGGAGTTTGGTGCCAGGGGTAATGAGAGTTGGTGTGACAGAGCGTGTACAGTGATGTGGAGGTTTGTTCTAGGGGTAATGAGAGTTGGTGTGACAGAGCATGTGCAGTGCTGTGGAGTTTGGTGCTAGGGGTAATTAGAGTTGGTGTGACAGAGCATGTACAGTGCTGTGGAGTTTGGTGCTAGGGGTAATTAGAGTTGGTGTGACAGAGCATGTACAGTGCTATGTGGTTTGGTTCTAGGGGTAATAAGAGCTGGTGTGACAGAGCATGTGAAGTGCTGTGGAGTTTGGTTCTAGGTGTAATGAGAGCTGGTGTGACAGAGCAAGTGAAGTGCTGTGTGGTTTGGTTCTAGGGGAAATGAGAGTTGGTGTGACAGAGCATGTGAAGTGCTGTGGAGTTTGGTGCTAGGAGTAATGAGAGTTGGTGTGACAGAGCATGTGCAGTGCTGTGGAGTTTGGTGCTAGGGGTAATGAGAGTTGGTGTGACAGAGCGTGTACAGTGATGTGGAGGTTTGTTCTAGGGGTAATGAGAGTTGGTGTGACAGAGCATGTGAAGTGCTGTGGAGTTTGGTGCTAGGAGTAATGAGAGTTGGTGTGACACAGCATGTGCAGTGCTGTGTGGTTTGGTGCTGGGGTAATGAGAGTTGGTGTGGCTTGTGAGTAGTGTCTCAGGTTGTATGAGGAGGTTTTTTCATTAAGTCTAGCTGCAAGGGAAGCAAATGAGTCAAGATGGAGTAGTTTGTAGAGTTGGGATCCTAAAAGTAGATTAGATCTTTGCTTTATGTGTAGCCATTTGTCTTTTTTTTTTCTAGGATAATACAGTGATGCTCACAGAAAGGTGAGTTTGTAATGAATCTGCAGATGCTGTTAGAGATAGTTTGGAGAATGGCAATGTTTTTCTTGGAGGCAGAAGGAAAAATGTAGAGCCCATATTCAAGATGAGAAAGAACTTCTTTGCCAATGGCTGCTCTGGCTGGTTGGGATAGAAAAGGAATAAATAAAATAAAAATCTTTTGGGCCCAGAGGAGGAGGGAGTTTATTTTGGCTCTCACTTTGTCTTTGTGGAAATGGAAATGTATTAGCTGATCAAACTATAGTCCCAGGTATTTGAAGGTGAAGGTCGTCTGTATGGCATGGTTGTGTAGGTCAAAGATAGTTAAAGGTGCTTGGTGAATTTTCTGTTGAGTTCCAAAAAGCATAGCTTTGGTCTTGGTGGGGATGAGAAGTAGTTTGCTGTTTATGAGCCATTGGTGGAGCTCATATATGTCTGACTGGAATTGGCATTGAATGTTGGTGTGAGAGCGACCTGACTGGTAAATGACCATGTCAGCAGCATATAGGATAATTGGGAGGTCACAAGGAAGTTTGTTAATAAATATGGAGAAGAGAAGGTGGGCAAGAATGGATCCTTATGTTTATAGAGGAGAACTAGACGAACTGCCCTTGTGGACCATTTTAAGCCTAGCCAATTACCCCATGTGAGAACCAAACCCTGCACGTCAAACCCTTTAGCCATTATGCCAATCTCTCACTGTGGTACATGTTTGGTAATAGGTGCAGATTAGGTGCAGATTCTGACTGAGAGGATCCTATTTGAAGTCTGAAGTAATTATGTTCCCATTCATTTTCCTTCTATGCCCCTGCCTATAAAACACCCATAATGCCTTTTCAAATTTTGGTTATTTATTCATGCATACATTTGTTTGTTTGTCTATATATGACAACTGAGTATGACTAATTAATCCAATTTGCGTATTTTAATGGGGCAGTCTTATGGAGATTTACTGTGAACCAAATCTAACTCTGCAGACTGTCTTACTCATATCTCATCACAATTTAAAGTGCAGTATTGTTAGACTGTCCCTTTTCCAGAGGGAAACAATGGTATATGCAATGTGCTCGAAGTAAAATCTCCAAATGCTGGCTACAAAAACTAAAAAATGAAAAAGATCAGTCTGCTAGTTCTCTGTAGCTGGCATTTGATATGATCACTAAAGTATGACTCTGGCTGATATTTATTTTGCACTCTGATAACTGGGTGCAACCTAGTAGCTGTTTGTTAGTGCCTTGATCAAAATTTGTTAATATGCAAGTGTAGTTCTTGGAATCAAACCCACCTCTCTGAGGAGTGCCAGCAACCATATTTCTATTGTGACTTTGATCACTGTTCTGAAAGGTCAAAAAGCTTGTGCCAAAAATAGGGAAATGAGTCTTCTGAATGTTGCATTTTTAAATTAATTTAATTTGATACTTTCTATTCCATGTTTTTTCTTTTAACGTAGCCTTGAAGTTTGTGCCATAGCTAATAAAATGACACCTCATTTTTTTTTAATGAGTTGCCTGGATAAGGCTACAAGAGTTTGCTTTTAGCGGTGACAAGGAGCGCTGTCTGTTTAAATTATTTGCTCAGTCATACAGTAGACAAATGGAATAAAATCCTACACTACAGGAAATAGCTTGTTAATACCTCATAAACTTAATCTTTTGACCTAACTGTTAGACTCTATTTATTTCAAACAAAGAAAAGAAAGATTCTATTTTTTTTTCACAGCGCTATTATTTTTTTTTCTTTTCTTTTTTTGGAATGGCTTTCACTTGTAATTTAACATTTTGACTCTTTGCATAACATGAAATCCAGTCTCTTCCTGTTGTTATTAAGTTTGTTTAAAGCAACTGGGTGGGGCATTTGATGTGTCTGGAACTATATTGCCCCTAAACTGCTACCAAAGCTACATCCTGTAAAGTTTGGACTCGTTTCATTAGTAAAATCTACATATACGAGATAGTCATTTAAGGTTCATAGGTTCATAGGTTCATACTAGGCTATCTGCCCTAGGAGATGTTTTGGCTTTCGCCACCCATTTTAAATTAATTTCTAACAGTGACACAGAGTGATACGGGGTAAAAACTCACGATCTCCTCTCGAGCACGTAGCTCGGCTTCGTCAGGCACAGGTCACCACCCTGAGCAGGCGGTATGCCACTGAGTAGAGCTGGAGTTTCTTTTACTTGGGCAGCATTTTGAGCCCTTTAATCCTCTTGGTGAGGTACTTTTGGGGTCTTTCCAGTTGCTGCAGGTGTTTGGTAAGGTACATCCCAAAAGGGGCATTGTACTCGATTATGGGCTGAGAGAAGCCACGATGACCTCCCTAATCTAGATGTGAATCCCTTCATGATTAGGTGGGCTATAAAATGTTTTTTAACCACACTTTGCACGTAACCACAACAAAGCCGAATTATCACCCCTGAAAGGAATCCACTTGTTCCTGGTGTATTTTATCTGGTTAATGGAGATGGTTCATACTAGGCTAATGACCGCAAGGGCCTTTTTAAACCTAGCCTTGCATCCCAGCAGAATAATAAGGAAAAGAAAAAGATAAGACAAGTAATAACTTGGTGCTTGCCATGAATATATTGTTACCCATCATTTCCCACGATTTGCTTATCTCTTTTACTTGGTATGTTATACTTTACCATAAATATGACTTTATTTTCTAGAAACATCCATGCTTCTCCATCTGACATCTCTTTTACCATTTTGTTGTCCCTCACACTGTCTGTCTTTTTCAAGAGTGACCTTTGAACAGCCTACCATTCAGCTGTCATCACACTTCTCCCTTCAGTACCACTATAAATTTAAATATCTTTTTTTGTTGCACTCAGTACCAAATCTGTAGCCTTTTACCATTGGCTCTCCATGTTTCATGTATCATCTGTACCAGGAGCGGCCTTAGGTCAACTGGTGCCCTAGGCAAAAGGACTCCATGGCACCCCCCACCACACCACCCGCTGCCCCTATCCTGGTCTACCTACACCAAATAAATACTTGAAAACACCCCTAGTAGAGCGGTGCCCTAGGCAGTCGCCTAGTTGACCTATGCCTAACGCCATCTATGATCTGTACCCAGCATGCCACTCATGCACACTCATTTTTATGCCTGCTCCAGTTTTCTTCTTATTTTAACGGTGCTTTCCTCTCTTTCCTTCTTTTACATTAATTTCAGTTTTGTCATTCCTATGCCTGCTTGTTTTCTCCCATTTTCTCAGTCATTATTTTAGTCTGTTTATTCATCTTCATCAACTTCAATCCCCTTTCTCCCATTTTCAACACAGGATTGGGATGTTGTGCCAACATGCCATTTGTCTCGATTCAGGGCCACTCTCCTAACTTCTTCCACAGTCATGCCTGACTGTCATAAGTCTTCTCTCACACAATCTATCCATCTCTTTGCTGGATGCTTTTGCTACCTCTTGCCTTCTTCCTGTCTGTCCCACATCTTTTTCACCAGGTTGTCTTCTGCTTTTCTGCACGTGTGCCCAAACAAGTGTAATCTGTTCTCTTTGACCTTCTCTGCAAGTGGAATTACTTTGGCTTCTGCTTTGATGTCCTCATTTCTTCATCTGCCCCGCACTGTGTACCCTACCACCTGTCTCAGGCACTTCTTCTCCATCTCCTTTAGCCACCTGAACTGCTCTGCCTTTACTGCCCAGGTTTCTGTCCAATACAGTAGTACTGGCCGCACCACTGTTTTGTCTACTTTACTTTTTAACTTTTTTGGCATTCTTCTCTCATACACTACACCTGACACTCTGTGCCAGTTGGCAGTAGCCCCTGTGATTCTAGCTTTGACCTCCACATTCAGACTTCCCTTCTCTTCCATCACCCCTCCCACACACCTGAAACTGTTAACCTGTTTCTCTATTTTTCCTGCTATGCCAATTTTCAATTTCTTATTTCCCCTATTTGCAGCCATTACAACTGTCTTATCTGTACTCATTTCCTTCCCATAGGCCTTCAGTTTTGCATTCCATTCACCTATCCTTTGCTGAAGTTCTTGCTCAGTGTTTGCTTGTAATGCCACATTGTCTGCTTATAGCAACTTTGTTGATCTGTCCCCTCCAACCTGTTTGCTGATGTAGTACATCACAAGTATGAACAGAAATGGGCTCATTGTTAAACCCTAATACAGACCCGCTTCCACTGAGATCCCCTGTGTGAGACAGAGCACTGTTTGAATTTGAGTCAATGTGTCCTTGTATATAGCCTGCACTAATTCTACCAATGTTTATGGGACTTCGAACCACCAAAGGACTGCCCAAATCAGCTTTCTTGGGACATTCATTATATGCTTTCTCCAAGTCTAGGAATGTTCAGCTGAACTCTTTCCTCATCTCTAGCTTCTTCTCAATTATTGTCTCACTGCAAATATTGTGTCAGTTGCGCTGCACCCTGATCGAATCTGAACTTCTTCTCGTCTCCCATATGACTGCCTACTACTCTCCATATTCATTTATCAGTCACCCTGTCTAGAACTTTCATGCAGTGTGACAGCAGTTTGATACTTCTGTACTGCCCACAATTATGGATGTTGTGAAGATAAGTGAAGGCTGCCAGCCTAGCAAGATAGAATTTTGTAGATAATTCTGTCATTTGTAAATATCAATGCAAGCCACAGGCTTGTTCTCTTATATATGAAAAGACTGTATTGGATGTTGAACTGAAAAAAATATAACAACAGTGCACTCTGCTTTAACAAAGCTGATAAGTAAGCATTGTGAAATTAATTGATCTAAAACTTGGAGTCGAGATGTCTAGAGGGAGGCATTCTGCCTGTTGTTATGAGGCCAGAGTTAATGGCTAGAATTTAATGTATAATTTATTTTATTGCTTTGTCTTCCTGACCAGCTGCAAGATCAAAAGAGCTATTAACTTTTGAGTTTCTGTTAGCCTGGGAACCAGAAAGAAATGATGTAATCCGAAATGAATCAGTGGTACTGTGTTATCAATTTAAGGACAGAAAGAATGAGAGCATTTAGTATTTTTGTCTTGAGAACATCCAACTCACCACTGTTTGTAAGTAGGATTTTAGAACTGTGTTTTCTCTTAGATATAGCTAGGAAATAGGAAGATTAGACTAGTTTGTTTTTCTGTGATGTCAGAACTTTTCTACTGTATTATTTTAAGTATTTCTGTGTGATCTCTGAACTCTTGACTAACACTGTGTAGTAAGAATTATTGTCTTGTGTTTTTATTATTTATTATTAAATATTTTTAAACCTTCCAACTGTGGCTGTTTTGTGTAGAGATAATTTAAGCTCTAGAGTATATTGCATGTATATAGTGATACTGTCCAAGTCACACCAAATAAGCCTTGACTGTTCAGTTGCACTTACCAGTTGGATAATAATATTGCACAGTATAATTGGAACTCTTTCATAATAGCCTTTTAGTAGCTGGTAAATATTAGTGGGCGGTGGCAAGTGGTACTACTGTATAGTCTGGGTAAAATGGGCACAGCTGGAGAACCTGTACCAGCCTTCCCCAGGAGTGTCTGTGTGGTTGTTTATAACTCTTATCTCAAAGCGTGTGTGTGTGTGTGTGTGTGTGTGTGTGTGTGTGTGTGTGTGTGTGTGTGTGTGTGTGTGTGTGTGTGTGTGTCAGCTACTTGGGAAGGGACATGAAGCACTGGTTGGACAGAGAGGGTGCTGGAGGTTTTAGCTTGCCCACTAGGCTGAGATCTGGACCCTAGAGCTGTGCCAGTGGGGAGTCTTATTGGGGATCTGGAGAGGAAAGGGAGAAACCAGCCCCAGACTGACTGTGATCTCTGTGTGCTCTTAAGGGAAATTGTACTTTACTATGTGTGTATTTATTATCCTTTCCCTATATGGACGCCCCTCACTGGTGTTAGTGGTGAGGATTGAGGCTCCTTGATTGCTGGGCCAGTGCACAGGTGTCACATATTAATTGTTTGGCAGTGGTGGGATATTCACACCACATATTAGCTGGTTGGCAAATACTAATTGGCTTGTAGTGGTGTAGCTAGTGTGAATTCCTGTTGCTTGTGTACAGTGATCATTGAAGGTGTTTTTGTACCCTAAATCAGTCACACAGTGAATACTCAGAGTTCAGATCACAATTGTTTTATTACTTTTATTAGCTTAGTTATTCATGGAGAGCAGGCAAGCATATCAGCAGAGGAGTATGGAAAACTGGCAAGGAGCCAGCTGGCTGAGATGTGCCAGGCTAGGGGACTGGTGCATGGAAGCAACCAGGAGGACGATCAGACTGGCAGTGGAGATGTACCATACTCAGAGAATGGACAACTCAACCTTTCTGCAGAGGACTTAAAATCCATCTGGAGCTAAAGAGACTTGAGTTGGAGGCCAGGCATTTGGAAACAGATGCAGTTGAGAGACTGAGGCATCTAGAGAGTGAGGACAATGAGAAACTGCAATGTTTCAGGCTGAGGAGAATGAGAAACTGCTACACCTGGAAGCTGAGGCGAAGGAAAGGCAGAGGCAGCATGAAAAGGAGATGCTGACTCTTCACCAGAGTCATGGAGGTAATGGGGAAGGGAGTAACTGGACCACAGAAGCACAACAGGCCAGTAAATGTCTTCTGCACTTTAAAGAGGGGGATAATTTTGATAGTTTCAGTCATATGTTTGAGAGGGTATGTAAACAGTATGATGTTGACCAAAGGCTCTGGGTACAGTTCCTGATCCCCTTACTCCATGGTAAAGCTGTAACTGTGCTGTCTAAACTTGCTGATCATGAATATTTTGATTATACTGTTGTCAAGAAATGCCTGTTAGAATGTTTTAAGCTAGCACCTGAAACTTATAGGAAAACGTTTTGTGAGCATAGAAGCAAGGCAGATGAAAGTGTGTGTAAATATGTTGCTGAACTGAGCACTTAGTTTCAGAGGTGGGTGAGTGGATATCAGGTCACCACTTTTGAAGGACTGGCAGACCTTTTGGTGAGGGAACAAGCCCTTAGCACTTTGCCTGAGGACATGAGGATCTGGTTAGCTGGCAGGCAATGTGCTACTTCAGAGGAGATGGGGAAGAAGGGAGACCTATACCTAGCAAGCAGAGCATCCCTGCACCAAAAAGGGACCTCCCCAGTACTGCTCATGGGTCTAAAGGAACCAATGGTGGGCATTACAGACTGCCCCAACAGAATCTGCCAGTAGCAGGGGAAGCCACTAGTCCAGGTACACGTCCAGGACCTAGGGTTAAATGTTTTGAATGCAACCAGTGGGGCCATGTGGCATACAGATGTCCATGGAGGCAAGGTGGGGAACAAAAGGTGAGGGAGCCAGTAAGTGGGGAGGACAAAATGCCAATAGTAGGTTGTCTTGAGACAACAGGGGTACTGAACTACCATCCTGCAGATGTCCTGATAGGGAAGGATTGGGATGAGGCAGTACCATGTGCTTATACAGTTACAAGCAGTCAGGCTAGAAGACAAGCATGTGGGTCTGGTAGCCTGGGGGAGACCCAGACTGCATACTTGCAGCCAGGACTGGTAAGTTGGTTACTTCTGGGAGGGAGTTACTATGTAGCAGTGAGACTGAAGGTAAGCCACAGCTGCTTGTGGATACTGATGTTCCCTTGGAGAGAGTGACTGCAAAGGTAGAGGTAAGTAGTACTACCCAGGCTGACAGTGAGACACCACTGTCAGAGGATGCCAGACTTCCTGTGGAATGGGAGCTGGGAAGGGTTACAAAGAGAGAGTTGAGACAGGCTCAGCTCTCAGACCCTACAGTGCAAGGCCTGAGGCAGGTAGCTAGTGAGGCAACTGATTTTCAAGGGAAGGAGGAATCTGTATACTGGGACAAAGGGTTACAGTATAGAGAGTGGATCCCTGAGGGAGGGATAGAAAGTGAGAGAATCCAGCAGTTGGTAGTGCCTAGAGCCTACCATCTGATGCTTCTAGCCATAGCTCATGATATTCCCTTTGCAGGTCATATAGGCATAAAGTGTACAAAGAGATGTATTATGCAGAACTTCTATTGGCCTAGAATTTCCAGAGATGTAACAGGGTACTGCAGAACCTGTGAGCAGTGTCAAAAGGTAGGCAAGGCAGGAGACAAGGTGAGAACTCCATTGATGCCTTTGCCTGTGATTGAGGAGCCATTTCAGAGGGTAGCTATGGATATTGTGGGGCCTCTGAGTACCCCAAGTTCCACAGGGAAAAAGTATATCCTACTGGTAGTAGATTATGCCACAAGATACCCTGAGGCAGTGGCTTTGTCCTCCATTGAGGTAGAAAAGGTGGCAAATGCTTTGTTAGAAATTTTCATTAGGGTAGGTTTCCCAAAAGAAATACTGACTGACAGAGGTGGCAATTTCATGTCAGACCTGCTGGCTTGTCTGTGGAAGTACTGTGGGGTGAAGCACCTGAAGACCAGCCCCTACCATCCGCAGACTAATGGTCTTGTTGAGAGGTTAAACTCTACAATCAGGTCCATACTACGGGCATTTGCAGACCAGTTTAAGAGGGAATGGAAAAAATATTTGCCCCATCTGTTGTTTGCTTACAGAGAGGTTCCCCAGGAATCCACAAGTTTTTCACCCTTTGAATTGCTGTATGGGCATATGGTGAAAGGACCTCTAGATTTAATTCATGATGAGTGAGAAGATGAGTCTGAACCTCTCAAGGAGTCTGTTGTGGCATATGTCCTAAACCTCAGGACAAGGCTCAGGAAACTCATGGGTTTGGCCCAGGAGAACCTGGCAGAAGCCCATCAACAGAAAAAGGTATGGTATGACAGGAATGCTCAAGCTAGAGAGTACGCTGTAGAACATCAGGTAATGGATCTCATTCCTGTCAGACACAACAAGCTGCAAGCAGCGTGGGAGGGACCCTGCAAGGTGGTAAGAAAGGTAACTAATGTTAACTATATGGTGGAACTGCTAGGCAGGAGGCAGGAGGCAGGGGCACAAATTGTACCATGTTAAAATGATGAAACCTTACCATGATAGGGAGGCTCTTGTGCTGAGCATTTGCAGTGGATTGCAGGAGGAGTCTGAGGGAGATCTGGTGACTGATCTCTTCAGGGAGGCTTGGACTGACACCTCAGTGGAAGGGGTAGCAATGTCCCAGCAGCTATCTCCTACCCAGGTTCAAGAAATCTGAGCAGTGCTACAGGAGTTTGGGGATATGGTCACTGGAAAACCAGAGTGTACCCACCTAGTGCAGCACCAGGTGGATACAGAACCCCAAAGGCATATTATGCAGGCCCCTTATAGGGTGCCTGATAGAGTCAAACAGACTCTGAAGGAGAAAATACAGGAAATGTTGGAACTAGGGGTAATTCAAGAGTCCAACAGTCCCTGGGCCTACCCAGTGGTGCTGGTGCCAAAGAAGAATGGCAGCACCAGGTTCTGTGTGGACCACAGGAAATTAAATAGTCACTCAGAGTCAGATGCTTACCCCATGCCTAGGACAGATGAGGCCCTGCAGCGGCTGGGTGGGGCTAAGTATCTTACAACCATTGATCTTACCAAGGGTTACTGGCAGGTGCCTGTTAGAAAAATATGTATTAATGTGTGTATGCTTAATGCCAAATTAATAATCAAGTGTTTTTAATATGCTTTTCATTCTATTTTTCATGCACTGTGATTTATACAAATTAAGTTTCATATGAGACTAAAAAGATGTTTTTCTAAAACTGCAGCATGCTTACTGAAACTTGCAAGTTGCCCTCTGACCTAGTAACTGCTAGCACAGCAATATTCTTGTTTATGCCTTGTGGAAATGTACTTGAGAAGCAGGTGTTAATCTGCTAGGTCAGAAGCATATGAATGAACAATATGCTATATTATAAATGTAATGATTCTAGACAAACAGCCTTGTCCAGAGGATGGGAACATCTGCAGCTGCAGTAATTTAGAGATAAGGTAGACAAAGGATTATTAGAGAAATGAACTGCTAGCATTGTGCTTGATTTAGATGTAGTATCTTGAATGTAACATAACAAGTATCTAACTAAAAGTAACCAAGGCCATGTTGTTTTCCTCAGGAAGTTTCACACAAAAAATGTTTAAATCAGCAGAAATTCATGGGAAAGATGGTCAGCAGATGATGATGAAAAGGTGGTAATCTGTTATGTCAGCATGGTAGGACAGGATTAATTTGATAACCTATAAAAATGAATGCATTTCCTGTTTCTGGTTAGACAAACTCTGTATTAGCACGTTTTTGTCTCCTTGCTGCAAGATTAAAGGGCCTTAACCTGAACCTACCCGTGTTTTGATCATTTTTAAAGTATATTTTTCCTTTGACAGATTCGTCCTTCGGACCGGAAACATATCTCTCGCTCTAGGCCTAGGTCAGAATTGGGCCCGGTGGCATGCATCCGTACGGAGAAAAGGCCAAATCGGCTCTTCTGTTTTGAAAGACCTCCGACTGAATTGTCGTTCGAAAGAGGCCAGCCACTGTTTCTGATCTGGGATTGGAGGACGAGTCAACGATCCGGTGGATCAACTCACGGATGGTCAGGTAAGGAGGAATTACCTTATTTCTGTTTTAAGATCAGGGACTAGTTACAGAACTGTTTTTTGTCAGGTAAATTTGCGTATGCAAATTAGGGACAGAAAAAGGGGTTACTGTTTTTTGTCATAGATCAGGGAAACAGAATAGGTAGACAGTTATTCTAGATAAACTGTGAAAAGGTGTAGACTTGTGGTACCACGTGATAGAAAGGGTTACATAACAATTTACAGCTTAGCTAAGACACCAATGGGAAATCAGTGCAAAAAAGTTCCCGGGACACGCCCCTGACTGAAGACGCGAAGTATATGCAATTACAGCGTGCCGATAATGTTAAATATTACACCAAATGGGTCGACAAGTATAAATTTGAGGGTAATTTAGATAAACTTGCACTTATGAAACTTGTAAAACAGTTAAAAATAGACGCAAAAGGTCAATTAAAAAAGCAGAGACAATTAGGAGTCCCTCAGGCGCATAGGTGGCTTGAGGAAGCAAATCGTAGGGAGCAGAGAATTAAAAATTCAAAGACAATGTTCTTAGACAAAGAAGACAATAACTTAGTAATAGCAACGGCCCCTCCTTCACCCGCACCACTTCCATTACCAGAATATGAAGCGAGTGGATGAGCTGATCCACCTCCGCTATACCCAGCTGTCCCTGCAAAAGCACAACCGTTTGTCAGGGATCCTATCGAGACCAGGTCTCGAACACGCGACTTGAGGAGGGAAAGTGAATTAAATGAATTAAATAGAACATCACAGGCTATGAGTGAAGAAGAAATGTGTCTGCTCATAGAAGTACCGAATCCTCAGGCAGGAAAGGCAGGACAAGATCTGACTCTTTTAGTTTATAGACCGTGGACACCGGAAGACATCCGGAAAGCCACGGAAGGTATTCTCCACCCAAAAGTGAATTTTAGAAAATTTTTAGAAGACTTACAGGGTATGAGATTAAGTTACCATTTAAATGGAGAGGAAGTAGAAAAAGTAGTTAGACAAATTGTGGGTCCAGATTGGCACATGATTAGTGGTGACTGGAATCCTCGTTACGCACAACTTAGACCACTCCCACATACTAATGCAGAACTGGATGGCAGAGTGAAAGGTCTAACAGACCGAATCTCTGAAAAGTGGAAGCCTAGGGCTGATTGGACTTGCATTAATCAATGCATTCAACAGGAAGGTGAAACAGTTGATAGATATTATGCTAGACTGTTAGCGTGTTTTAATAATCACTGCGGAATGCAGATACCAGAAAACCAGACACATGATTCTTCATATGAACAACAGTTAACGAACGCATTCTTGAAGGGTAGTATAACTCCCATTAGTAGCTTTATTACGAAGCATATGGTAGATCATCGAACAAGTAGATTACAGCCATTACTTGAATATGCTAGACATGCAGAAAGACATTTTAATAGTAAAAAGAAAAAGAAAACTCAAGTATTTTCAGCAGAAGATGGGTCAGAAGTATTTGTAGTACAAACTGGAAGAAAGGGTAAGCAAAATACCCAGGGAAATAAACAATCTGACAAACGATCAGAAGATTTCGAGGAGAGAAAGAAAAAGGGTGAGTGTTTTAAGTGCGGGAAAAAAGGACATTTAGCAAGGGATTGCAGGCTAAACAAGAAGGCGACTGCAGAAAATAAGGAGAATGAGGAATGACTATATGATAGTCAGGAATCATTAGAAGAGAGTGAGCAGGGAAAGGTAAGTGTAAATGTGATAGCAGGAGAAGCAGATGTGACACAAGGGGTAGAGGATGTATATGAATACACAGACGTAGAAGAAAATGAAATTTTAGACCTAGCTCTTTTGAGCTTAGAGCTTTACTTAGCAGACACAAAACCGGAAGTGACGCTTCTGGTAGAGGAGGGAAGTTAAATTTTTGTGTGACTCAGGGGCTTCATGAACCTTGATACACCCTTCCAAACTACCGGAAGATACAGAATCACCAGATTATATATTAGTGAAAGCAGCTAATGGACAGCTGTACCGGGAGCCACTCTCCCATGACATAACAATAACAGACCCCGTATCGGGGATGACTCAGAAAAGCAATATTGTAGTTTCTGCAAAATGCCCAGTAAATCTTTTGGGTAGAGATTTGATGCAGATATTTGGCATAGCCATAGTTCCAACCCTGCAGGGTATGGAAGCACAGCGACAAATGGACACTTTTGTAGTGCGACCGGAGGGTGAAATGTATTATTGGTACAGCCAGGACTTGGTTATGACTGGTCCAGTGGCAGTAACTGAAGAACTGATGAACATAGCCATCAGCAAGTTCCCCTCCCTCGACGCTGACAAACAGCATTTGTTGCATTGTACTCTATATTACAGTAATAGACCAGGACCTGATAAAGATTATGAACAAGAATTGTTTCAAAACCATGCAAACAGGCTAGTATTGCGAAACTTGTACTGGGATGCAGAAGGGAACAGTGTAGCAAGCTGTTCATTGCCCCAGGAATTTTTAGCACTTTACAAATCTAATCGACTGCCACATGTTAGTTTGACTAAGAACAAAACTTTAAAATGGGCAGACTTAGGTGAGAAAGTCACAAGGTGGGAAAAGCAGACAGAATTAGAGCTCTCCCAACAGTGAGTACAGAAACAGAAATTGAAATGGATTACACAGGCACACCCAGCTGTACACTCACAGGCTAGTGAGGATAGCTGAGTATTACTCTTATTGGAAGAAGAGGAAAAAGCCTTGCGAGACATACCAGACATTCTCTGGTCAGCAGGGAAATCAGATGTAGGACTAATACGAACAGCAGGACCAGTTACCATAATGCCAAAATCAGCTTTTAGGCCCCCAGAAAAGACAGTATCCCTTGAGAAAGGATGCAGAGGTAGGAATCAAGCCTATCATAGCAGCCTTACTTAAGGAAGGAGTTTTAATAGAATCCCCTGATTCACCATGTAATACACCTTTATTTCATGTCAAGAAAGCAAACGGGTAATGGCGTATGTTCCAAGACTTACAAGCTGTGAATAATGCAGTTATACCTAGGGCACCAACGGTGCCAGATCCACACACCTTACTGAATGATTTAAAGCCAGAACAAAAATATTTTTCAGTGGTAGACATTAGTAATGCATTTTTCACGATACCGATACACCCTGACAGCCAATATTGGTTTGCATTTACATTTCAGGGAAAGCGGTACACATATACCAGATTACCACAGGGATATTGTGAAAGTCCAGCAATATTTGCACAGGAAATGGCAAGCAACCTGGCGGGATTTATCCCACTGAAAGGTAGTCAGATTCTATTTTATGTAGACGACATTCTGCTGGCAGGCCCCACCCAGCAAGAATGCAAGGAGGACACGATAGCTTTATTACAATTTTTAGCTACTCAAGGTCACAAAGTAAACAAAGACAAGTTACAGCTTTGGAGAAAACAAGTTAAGTACTTGGGATATGTAATATCCAAAGAAGGTAGAATATTAGATGAAGACAGAAAAACAGCGATTTTACAAGCACCTAGACCAACTACCAAGAAGGAAATGATGTCCTTCCTGGGAACTACTAATTTTTGTCAGAGTTTGATACCAAACTATGCTTTGGAATCTGCTCCACTGGCTGATTTAATATTTAAAAAGCCGATGGCAGCACAAGTTTTATTACAATGGACACCTGAAGCAGAAGCAGCTTTCTGTAAGCTGAAACAATTGATAGCATCATCCTTAATTTTAGGATTACCAAACTATAACAAGCAGTTTATCCAAACTGTAGATTGTAAGCAAGGTTATATGACATCAGTATTGACACAGCAATATGGGGACAAACAACGCCCCATAGCTTATTATTCATCACAGTTAGATCCAGTGGTGCGGTCTTTGCCTCACTGTGTACAAGCAGTAGTTGCAGCTGCAATGGCAGTACAGGCTTCAGCCTCAGTAGTGTTATTCCACCCTCTCACATTGAGAGTGCCTCATGCAGTCGCAATTATTTTACTGCAAGAAAAAGTAGCATATCTTTCTCCAGCTAGGCATCTTTCCTGTATGACCATACTGTTGAGCCAACCACATATGACAATTGAACGATGCACAACTTTGAATCCGTCAACTTTGCTTCCAACCCCTGCAGATGGCAAACCGCACTGCTGCCTGCAGGAGATTGAGTAAAAGACATTACCTAGACAAGACCTTACGGATGTTCCCTTGGATGATGCCAAGGTGACATACTACATGGACGGCTCATGCAGGAGGGGTCCTACAGGACAGAACCTAGTGGGGTATGCAGTCGTTTCTGATACTGAAACTTTAGAAGCAAGATCTTTACCACACAACTTATCTGCACAAGCAGCAGACTTGATTGCCTTAACAAGGGCATGTACCTTAGCAAAAGGTAAGAAAGTGAACATTTATACTGACAGTCAGTATGCTTTTTCTACTGTACATGTTTTTGCACAACAGTGGAAAAATAGAGGAATGATAACATCTACTGGTAAACCGATTAATCATGCGCAACTTATTTTAGACTTGTTAGATTCAATTCAGTTACCTAAAAAAGTAGCTATTTGCAAATGCGTAGCTCATACAAAACAACAGGATAGAATTTCAAAAGGTAATGCACGGGCTGATACAGCTGCAAAGCAGGCAGCCTCAGCCACAGAAAATTTTCTTTTGAGTGAGGAATTACAACCCTCAGAGATTTTAGATTTAGAAATGTTAAGAACAATGCAGACACTTACTACAAATATTGAGAAACAAAAGTGGATAAAACGAGGAGCAATCCTCGAAAAGGGACTGTACATCTCTAAGGAAAAGAAACCAATTTTGCCATCTAATTTGTTTAGATATGCAGCGTTGTTGAGCCATGGGCAGAGCCATGTCTCAACAGGGGGGATGGTACAGTTAGTGAATCGAGTGTTTACAACCTACGGGTTTACAAACTATACAAAAAATTTTTGTGCAGCATGCCATGTTTGTAACAAGCATCATGCACAAGGGGCATTGAAGCCTAAGCGAGGGAATTTTCCTACACCACCATATCCATTCCATACTATCTGCATGGATTTCATAGAATTGAATAAATGTAAGAATAAGAAGTATTGCCTTGTTATCATAGACATGTTTCCAAATGGGTAGAAGCGTTTCCAACTAAAAATCCAGATGCAGCTACTGTTGCAAAGGTCCTCATTAAAGAAATTATACCCAGATTTGGTATACCGGAAAAGATTTATAGTGATAACGGGACACATTTTGTGAACCAAACAATCCAACAACTCAGTCATTATTTTGGAATATCGTTAAAGAACCACTGTGCGTACCACCCTCAATCTGCAGGGCTAATAGAGAGGCACAATGGGGTATTAAAGAATAAGCTTAGGAAATTGATAGAAGAGACACAGAAAAATTGGGTGCACTGTTTGCCTTTAGCACTGTTGAGCATGAGAACTGTTCCAAATGTAAAGGGATTAACTCCTTTTGAAACTTTGTTTGGGAGGGCATATTATACACCTCAGTGGAAACCTCTCATGTCTACAGAGCAGGAGGCTGACAGTTCACTTGCAGGATATATGAGGCAATTTTTGAATAACAAACTTTTGCAGTTAAATTCTGTTTCAGATAAAGAGCAATCAAAATCGGAAGCACCAGTAGCCCCAGGCACTTGGGTCTGGGTGAAGATTGTGAAACGGAAGAATTGGAGTTCTCCGAAGTGGGAAGGTCCGTACCAGGTACTGCTGTCAACACCCACTGCAGTCAAGATCGCAGATCGAGCTTCCTGGATTCATTTGACACACTGTAAACTGGTTAAAAACTTTGAACTGGACAAAAACTTTGTTACTGTTGCACAACAAGAACAAAATGGCCAGATACAGAGTGAGTAGAGACATTGAGCAACCTCAGAAAACTTGTATGATTGTTTTTATTGCAATATTGATCACACTGTTCTTTTTGCTGTGGCCGTTCTTTTTTCCTGCCACAAAGGTTGAACTGATTAGACGTAATGAACCAAACATAGACTGGCATCCGAACTTTAACACTTATCAGGCAATTACACGTGTGTACGCAGAGACTTTTAATGTTTCAAACTGCTGGGTCTGTACGGCCATACCAACAGCATACGGGAGTTTATTAATGACTGCTATCCCCCTAGGGGTCAATGAGACCTGGGAAAATCTGGTTTTTGACACAGTCGCTATTAAAGCACAAGATAAGGTAGCACTGTATTTGCCTGTGACACAAAAAGGAATTGTATGTTTTTATAAAAATGACTCCATCCAAGTTGGATGGAGTAAATGTAATGTTACAGTACAGTATAAATGTTATAGAAAACCAAATGAATTAAGCGGATCTTGTAGTACAGACTATGACTCATTTTTGAAATCTATGCATAAAACTCTTGATCAGGTGCAGCATAATCCTGTACTTTTCAAACAGTTGTCAGTAATAAATAGAAAAATGTTTCATGCAGGGCAGTCATTTCATAATAAAGTAATAACTAAGGTAGAAGACTGTTATTTTGTATGAGGTAAAAAGACATATAAATGGTTACCTGAGAATTGGTCTGGCAGTTGTTTTTTGGGGTACCTGGTTCCGGCCATCCGACACACTGCAGTTTTGCCTCAGGGGAGTATTCGAAATACTCGAGATGTAACCAAAAAGACTGTTAAGAAACCTGAGAATCCAGTGGGACGAATCGAAGCAGGGTGGAAAGACCATCGTAATGTGGGAACCAAACTTGTGCACATGGACTTGAGTGATGCTGTTATATCCTGGGCAGGTATATCACCCATGTATGGCGGAGTCAAATCAATATGGGAGCTGCAAAAACTGTCCAAACTTCTCGAAATAATGAGTAATGCAACTTTTTCTGCCCTTGAACTGATAACTGATGAACTGAATGTCATGAGAACTGTAGTGCTTCAAAACCGAATGGCTTTTGACTTCACCCTAGAGGCGAGAGGCGGAACTTGCGCTTTAATCAAAGAAGGGTGCTGTGCGTTCATTCCTGACCATCAGCATGAGATCAACAACCATCTCGAGGTGATTCAGCAAGTGTCGGCCATGACCAAACCAGGCCCAAACCCTCTGACAGAGTTTTTTCAAAATGCCTTCGGGGGGTGGGGCTCCATTTTTATGAACATACTGATTGCTATTGGGGTAGGATTACTCCTAATAGGAGTTTGTATTTGTTATGAAATCCCTGCATGAAGAAATTAATTAAAGAATTCATAGATATAGCCGTATCTGAGACTATGTATCAAAGTACTGAATCTGAAGAGCTGCTAGAATGCGAGACATTTTCATAAAAGTTTAAACTGAATGACTTTCTTAACTGCAAATCCTGAATGGAAGAGGTTAGGAAAAGAAGCAAGCTGTTTATCCTTTTTTTTTGAAAATAGAATAAAAAGTATTAACAGGAGGGAGATGTTAGAAAAATATGTATTAATGTGTGTATGCTTAATGCCAAATTAATAATCAAGTGTTTTTAATATGCTTTTCATTCTATTTTTCATGCACTGTGATTTATACAAATTAAGTTTCATATGAGACTGAAAAGATGCTTTTCTAAAACTGCAGCATGCTTACTGAAACTTGCAAGTTGCCCTCTGACCTAGTAACTGCTAGCACAGCAATATTCTTGTTTATGCCTTGTGGAAATGTACTTGAGAAGCAGGTGTTAATCTGCTAGGTCAGAAGCATATGAATGAACAATATGCTATATTATAAATGTAATGATTCTAGACAAACAGCCTTGTCCAGAGGATGGGAACCTCTGCAGCTGCAGTAATTTAGAGATAAGGTAGACAAAGGATTATTAGAGAAATGAACTGCTAGCATTGTGCTTGATTTAGCTGTAGTATCTTGAATGTAACATAACAAGTATCTAACTGAAAGTAACCAAGGCCATGTTGTTTTCCTCAGGAAGTTTCACACAAAAATTGTTTAAATCAGCAGAAATTCATGGGAAAGATGGTCAGCAGATGATGATGAAAAGGTGGTAATCTGTTATGTCAGCATGGTAGGACAGGATTAATTTGATAACCTATAAAAATGAATGCATTTCCTGTTTCTGGTTAGACAAACTCTGTATTAGCACGTTTTTGTCTCCTTGCTGCAAGATTAAAGTGCCTTAACCTGAACCTACCCATGTTTTGATCATTTTTAAAGTATATTTTTCCTTTGACAGATTCGTCCTTCGGACCGGAAACATATCTCTCGCTCTAGGCCTAGGTCAGAATTGGGCCCGGTGGCATGCATCCGTACGGAGAAAAGGCCAAATCAGCTCTTCTGTTTTGAAAGACCTCCGACTGAATTGTCGTTCGAAAGAGGCCAGCCACTGTTTCTGATCTGGGATTGGAGGACGAGTCAACGATCCGGTGGATCAACTCACGGATGGTCAGGTAAGGAGGAATTACCTTATTTCTGTTTTAAGATCAGGGACTAGTTACAGAACTGTTTTTTGTCAGGTAAATTTGCGTATGCAAATTAGGGACAGAAAAAGGGGTTACTGTTTTTTGTCATAGATCAAGGAAACAGAATAGGTAGACAGTTATTCTAGATAAACTGTGAAAAGGTGTAGACTTGTGGTACCACATGATAGAAAGGGTTACATAACAATTTACAGCTTAGCTAAGACACCAATGGGAAATCAGTGCAAAAAAAGTTCCCGGGACACGCCCCTGACTGAAGACGCGAAGTATATGCAATTACAGTGTGCCGATAATGTTAAATATTACACCAAATGGGTCGACAAGTATAAATTTGAGGGTAATTTAGATAAACTTGCACTTATGAAACTTGTAAAACAGTTAAAAATAGACGCAAAAGGTCAATTAAAAAAGCAGAGACAATTAGGAGTCCCTCAGGCGCATAGGTGGCTTGAGGAAGCAAATCGTAGGGAGCAGAGAATTAAAAATTCAAAGACAATGTTCTTAGACAAAGAAGACAATAACTTAGTAATAGCAACGGCCCCTCCTTCACCCCCACCACTTCCATTACCAGAATATGAAGTGAGTGGATGAGCTGATCCACCTCCGCTATACCCAGCTGTCCCTGCAAAAGCACAACCGTTTGTCAGGGATCCTATCGAGACCAGGTCTCGAACACGCGACTTGAGGAGGGAAATTGAATTAAATGAATTAAATAGAACATCACAGGCTATGAATGAAGAAGAAATGTGTCTGCTCATAGAAGTACCGAATCCTCAGGCAGGAAAGGCAGGACAAGATCTGACTCTTTTAGTTTATAGACCGTGGACACCGGAAGACATCCGGAAAGCCACGGAAGGTATTCCCCACCCAAAAGTGAATTTTAGAACATTTTTAGAAGACTTACAGGGTATGAGATTAAGTTACCATTTAAATGGAGAGGAAGTAGAAAAAGTAGTTAGACAAATTGTGGGTCTAGATTGGCACATGATTAGTGGCGACTGGAATCCTCGTTACGCACAACTTAGACCACTCCCACATACTAATGCAGAACTGGATGGCAGATAAGGTAGACAAAGGATTATTAGAGAAATGAACTGTTAGCATTGTGCTTGATTTAGCTGTAGTATCTTGAATGTAACATAACAAGTATCTAACTGAAAGTAACCAAGGCCATGTTGTTTTCCTCAGGAAGTTTCACACAAAAAATGTTTAAATCAGCAGAAATTCATGGGAAAGATGGTCAGCAGATGATGATGAAAAGGTGGTAATCTGTTACGTCAGCATGGTAGGACAGGATTAATTTGATAACCTATAAAAATGAATGCATTTCCTGTTTCTGGTTAGACAAACTCTGTATTAGCACGTTTTTGTCTCCTTGCTGCAAGATTAAAGTGCCTTAATCTGAACCTACCATGTTTTGATCATTTTTAAAGTATATTTTTCCTTTGACAGTGCCCTTGACTCCCAGTGCTAGAGAAGAGTTAGGCTTTGTGACTCAGTTTGGCTTGTATGAGTTCACAAAGATGCCCTTTGGGATGAAAAATGCAACACTGACTTTCCAGAGGCTGGTAGATCATATCCTATCAGGAGCAGGAGGGTTTGCCATTGCTTACCTAGATGATATTGTCATCTACAGCCATTCCTGGCAAGAGCACCTTCAGCATGTCAGGGAGGTGCTGGGCAGACTACAGAGGGCAGAGTTGACCATTAAGCCAAGCAAATGTCAAGTGGATATGGCCGAGGTCTCCTACCTGGGACATAGAGTGGGGAGTGGTAAGATCAGGCCAGAACCTGCCAAAGTAGAAGCCATTCAGGCATGGTAAGCACCAATTACCTAAAGCAGATGAGGGCATTCTTATGGACAGCAGGCCACTACAGAAAGTTCGTCCCCATTTATAGTACCATAGCTGCTCCCCTCACAGACCTGACAAGGAAGAACAGGCCAGATAAGGTAGTGTGGACCACAGCATGTGAGCACCCATTCCAGAAGCTTAAAGAAGCTTTGGGAGGACCCCCTGTGTTAGCCAGTCCAGAGTACAGCAACAAATTTGTTGTGCAGGTAGATGCTTCAAACCCTGGATTGGGGGCTGTACTTAGCCAGATTTCTTCAGAGGGAGAAGAGCACCCAGTGGTTTATCTCAGTCATAGGCTCCAACCTAGGGAGGAATGCTATTCAGCTGTAGAAAAGGAATATCTAGCCATAGAGTAGGCACTGCAGAAACTTCAGCCTTATCTGTATGGAAGAAAATTCACTGTAGTGACAGATCACAATCCCCTAACATGGTTAAATAGAGCCAGCCAGCAAAATGCCAACTTGTTAAGATGAAGCCTAGGGTTGCAAGCATATGATATGTCAGTGCAGCACCACAGCGGGATTACCAATGCCAATGCAGATGGGCTCTAAAGACAGGGAATGGGGTAAGGTATACTCAGATAAACCTTACCCTCTCAAGCAACGTTTCTCAAGGGTGACTTGAAAAACTTGCTTGAGTTCTCCAGGTGGGGATATGTGTGAAGATAGTTGAAGGTTGCCAGCCTAGCTAGATAGAATTTTGTAGACAATTCTGTCATTTGTAAATGTTAATGTAAGCCACAGGCTTGTTCTTAAATATGGAAAGACTGTATTGGATGTTGAACTGAAAAAAATGTAACAAGAGTGCACTCTGGTGTAAGAAAGCTGATAAGTCAAGCATGTTGAAATTCTTTGATCTAAAACTCAGAGCCGAGATGTCTAGAGGGAGGCATTCTGCCTATTGTTTTGAGGTCAGCATTAATGGCTAGAATTTACATGTATAATTTATTTTATTGCTCTGGCTTCCTGACCAGCTGCAAGATCAAAAGGGTTATTAACCTCTGAGTTTCTGTTAGCTGGCTGGGAACCAGAAAAAAATGATGTAATCTGAAAAGAATCAGTCGTACTGTGTTATCAATTTAAGGAGAGAAAGAATGAGGGCATTTAGCATTTTTGGGCAGCCACAGTGATGCAGTGGTTAGAGTTGCTGTCTCACAGCAAGAGGTTCTCCAGTTTGATCCTCAGCTGGGGTGCCTTCTGTGCGGAGTCTGCATGTCCTCCCTGTGGTCGTGTGGGTTTCCTCCGGGTGCTTCGGTTTCCTCCCACATCCCAAAGACATGCTGTACGTGTATTGGACACTCTAAATTGGCTCTAGGCATGGGTGCATGAATGTGGGTGCCTTCTGTGGAAGGTTGGGTGCTGGGCTGGCAACTCAACACCGTAAAACTCCACTACCAATCATGAGTGTACAGGTGATCTGCTGTGGCGACCCCTAACCAGGAAAAATCCGAAAGGAGAAGATGTCTTGAGAACATCCAACTCACCACCACCTCTGCCTGTGTCTGTATGTAAATAGGATTTTAAAACTGTGTTTTCTCTTAGATATAGCTAGGAAATAGGAAGATTAGACTAGTTTGTTTTTCTGTGATGTCAGAACTTTTCTACTGTATTATTTTAAGTATTTCTCTGTGATCTCTGAACTCTTGACTAGTACTGTGTAGTAAGAAGTACTGTCTTGTGTTTTTATTATTTATTAGTAAATATTTTTAAACCTTTCAACTTTGGCTGTTTTGTGTAGAGATAATTTAAGTTCTAGAGTACATTGCATGCATATAGTGATACTGTCCAATTCACTCCATATAAGCCTTACTGTTCAGTTGCACTTACCATTTGGATAATAATATTGCACAGTATAATTGGACACCCTTTTATAAGGGCCTTTTAGTAGCTGGTAAATATTATTGGGTGGTGGCAAGTGGTACTACCATATAGTCTGGGTAAAAGAGGCTCAGCTGGAGAACCTGTGCCAGCCTGCACCAGGACTGTCTGTGTGGTTGTATATAACTCTTATCTCAAAGTGTGTCTGTGTGTGTTTGTGTGTGTGTGTGTGTGTGTGTGTGTGTGTGTGTGTGTGTGTGTGTGTGTGTGTGTCAGCTACTTGGGTAGGGACACAAAGCACTGGTTGGACAGAGAGGGTGCTGGTGGTTTTAGCTTGCTGACTAGGCTGAGATCTGGACCCTGTAGCTGTGCCAGTGGGGAGTCTTATTGGGGACCTGGAGAGAAAGGGAGAAACCAGCCCCACACTGACTGTGATCAATGTGTGCTCTTAAGGGAAATTGTACTTTACTGTGTGTGTATTTATTATCCTTTCCCTATATGGATGTCCCTCACTGGTGTTAATGGTGAGGATTGAGGCTCCTTGATTGCTGGGCCAGTGTACGGGCATCACAGATGTTCTCTTTGTTCTTGAACAGTGGCACTAGTATGCTTATTCTCCAGTCATCTGGGATACACCTTTCTCTCCATACTGCTATGAGTACTCTCAGGAGCTATTTCTCCCCTTTCTTACCCAACATCTTGATCATATCTGCTGTGACCTCACCTGAGCCTGCTGCTTTCCCTAATTTCATTTTCTTAAGTGCTGTTATTACTTCTTCTAGGGTGGGCTCTTCTTCCTCTTTCATTGTAGGTTGTATCTGAGGTAGTGCAGCTCCTGTGGGGTATCTTCATTTAGAAGCTGCTGAAAGTACACATTCTATCTGCTTTTGATCTCCTGTGGACTGGTGATCAGGTTGTTGCTGGCATATCTATGAAGGGTGTTTGTATATCTTCTTTATTTATCTCTCTCTTTGCCCTGCAGGCTGATAGTTTCTTTGTGCCACCTACGGAGTCACTTTCCAGAAACTAGTAGAGAGCCTCTGATGCCTTGTTCTTTGCTATTGCAACTCCTCTCTTAGCCTCTTTGTTAGCCAAGCGGTATTCCTTCTTGGTCTGGTTCATCTTTTCTGTCTGCCACTTTTTTCTACATAGGTTCATAGGTTCATAGGTAGGTACTAGGCTGTCTGCCCGAAGGCATTTATAAGCCTAGCCAGAATGTGCTGGCTTTCACTGCCCCCTTAGATTAGTTCCCTGTGCCTCTGTCCAGCAGAGCCACTGAAGTAAACTTTCTGTTTCCCATCCACTCATCAAGATTTCTTTTGAAGAGTGTTAGCGAGGAGCTCTGCCTAATGTTGATTGGGATCTTGTTCCAAAATATGGGAAGTCTCTGGGACAGGAATCTATCCCTCCAGCATGTCCTACTTATTGTTGTGGTGAGGTTTAGATCCCTAGAGCGTGTGGCTCGCAGGGATAAGGTTTTCTTTAGGTGGAGCATGTCCATCAATTCTGGGTTGGACATGGCCTTGTATGTCAGGCAGAGATCACCTCTGAGTAGGTGGTATGCAACCGAGTACAGCTGTAATTTCTTTAGTCGAGCTGCATAAGGCATCTGTTTGAGGCCAGTGATCCTCTTGGTGAGGTACTTCTCTGGTCTTTCCAGCTGTTGCAGGTGTCTTCTAAGGTACATCCCAAATGGGGCATTGTACTCTATGATGGGTCTGATGAGTGATGAGTAGAGGGGTACAATGACCTCTTTTGATCTGGATGTGAACCCTTTTGTGATTAGTTGGGCCACGTTGAAGGATTTTCAAACCACTTTGGCAATGTGATTATCAAAGTTGAGATTACTATCTACTTGGGTCCCCAGATCCCTTATTATGCCTTCCGTATTTAGGGGACTACCACCTATGTGGTAGCCTGTGGGTACTTTGTTTTTTCCAAAGGTGATGACTATGCACTTTTTGGCATTTAGCTTGAGGCCATGATTTTGGCACCAGGTATCCGTCTCAGTGAGACCTTTTTGGAGGATGTCTGTGTCAGCCGGAGAGTCAATTATCCATAGTCCTCCTGTACTTGCCTGTACCCCTGAGAAGTATATGCTGAACAGGAGGGGTCCTAGGACTGAGCCCTGGGGAACTCCACTTGTAACCGATTTAGAGTCAGATCTAGCTCCTGCAACTCTCACCATGTGGGTTCTGTCCGTGAGCCAGTTGGCAACCATCTTGTGATGTAGGGGTTTATGTTCAGGCCGGTGAGCTTGTCTATAGTATCAGAATGGGGAATGGTGTCGAAGGCCTTTGCAAGGTCTAGGTAGGCTGTGTATACCACCTTTCCCTCATCTATAGCCTTGGTAACTGTCTCAAAGAAGTCCACCAGGTTTAGGAGGCATGATCTGTCCTTAACAAAGCCAAACTGGGTAGGGTGCAGTGTGTGGAGGTTCCCAATGATTTGTTTAATGAGTTCCATGATGATATGATCCATAGCCTTGGAAACCAAGCTAGTCAGGCTTATAGAGCGATAATTCCCGGGGTCTGTTGTGGCTCCACCTTTGTGGAGCAGAATAACCGCTGCAGTGTGCCACTCTATGGGTACGTAGCCTGTGGAGAGGCTGAGTTTGAACAGTGTGGTTAGGTGAGGGGATAGTTCGTTTTTGAGCTCTTGTAGGATGCAGCCTGGGACACTGTCAGGTCCCATTGATGCTGTGTTTTTGGCTTTGGAGAGGGCTGTTTTAACTCGAGTGTCTGTGATTTCAGGGACTCTACATTCTTCTGGTATGGTTATGGGCCCTCTTGGGGGTGAGAGGGGGGTGAAGTTTGATCTGAGCCTCTCTGCCAGGATGTTGGTGATATCGGTCAGTTCAGTATATTTTGTGTCATTCTGTACTAACACTGAGCAGATCTGAGCATTGCCCCTTAGATTCTTGACATAGCTAAAGAATGCCTTGTGGTTATCTTTGGTGTCCTTGGCAATTTTTCTTTCAAAGCTCGCCTTGGATGATTTTATGAGGGAATGTAGTGTCTTGCTGATACTGATCAGGGATGTCTTCCCTTCTTGGGATTTTACTCTCTTCTGTCCTAGTTTCCTCCTCCTTCTGTTGTATAGCTTGTTTATGGCAGGAGTCCACCAGACTGGTTTGCTTTTCTTGGAGGAGTGAGTCTTGGTTTTGCTTGGGATGGCATGATCCATGCATTCTTGTAGGTGCCCGTAGAATGCATTAGTAAAGGATTTTGCAGCTTGGATAGTGCTATTCTTCAGCATGGGGGCTTTGAAACTTTCCCCCAGTTTGTTTTTGAAAGGTTTTTCACGGTGGTTTTCTTGTCCGGGGGTGGGGGCAGAATGTGAATATCCAAAGTGATTTGTTTATGGTCAGATCTAACCAGCGAGGGGTTGGAACACCGGTCGCCCATGTTGGTGATGACCAGGTCCAATATGTTGTCACCTCTGGTGGGAGTGTTGACCAATTGAACCAGGGCATTTGAGTTTATAAATTCTAGAAAATGTTGGGCAAGGGAGTTAGTACTTGAGTAGTTCTCCCAGTTAATGTTTGGGTAATTGAAATCACCCAATATTAGGGTGTTTGGTAGGACCTTTATGTTTCCCAGTGTTTCCAGAAATGAGGAATGGGGGTCCTGGGACATGGTGGGTGATCTGTAGCAAGCTACAATTGGAATTGCAGTTTTGCCCATTGTTAGTTACACGTGGATGGTCTCTGAAGCATTGTGCTGTGCCACTAACCTGGAGGTGTGGGTATCCCTGATGAATATGGATACGCCCCCACCTTTTGTATTTTGGTTTGGGTTGTGTGGCCGAAATGTATGGTATGAGTTGTAGCCTGATAGTGCTGGGGTGCTCTCTGGAGCCTTAAACCAGGTTTCTGTTACTGCACATATATCGATTTTCTCCATACTGAGGAGTGCCTTGAGTGTGTGCATTTTGAGGTTCAGACTTCTGGCATTGAGTAGCGTTACCCTCAGTTTTTTGTTACTTGTGCTATTTACAGTGGTTGGTTTGTATTTTGAGCTTTGCCTAAAAAAGGCACTATGGGGGTGGCAAGAGCCTTGGCCAGTATTCGAAGCCTAAGGGTGACAGTTGCAAGCCGTCTCTAGCGAAGCAGTGTGGCTTGTAGAGCATGTCATCCCAAGTGGACAGACACTGGATCCCCTTTGAATGACACCAGAAACTTAGCCAGTTGTTGAAATTGAGAATTTTTTCTTTATACCATGGTATCATTTTTGGTGAGGGCAGGATGCTACTCAGGGTCAGTGTCATACCAGCCTGGGCTATGTGATCAGAGAGCTCTTCCATGTCTCTTTTCATGTCCAGAGAGGTATGGCTCAGGTCATTCACACCAACATGGACAGTGACAGAGTCCTATTTGTACTTGTTCTGTAGTGTCCTGAGTGCTTGTGTTATGTGGTGGATCCTGGCGCTCGACAGGCACCTAACAGTAACCTGCTCCTTATTCAGCCTAATGAGTGGGACGACAATGTGCCTGACTATAGAGTCACCTATTACTAGTATGTTGGATATGTTATTTTGCCTTAAGGGCTGTGATTGCATGGCACACTGGTTTTGTGAAGTATGTGTTTCATGGTTTGTGTTGGGGGGGGTGGAGGTTGCTTGGATGTTTGCTTTGGAGGTCTCTGTTGGTTTTGCAGATTTTTATTTAGAGCCTCCAAGTATGTTTTCATGTATTTATGTGTGTTTTTTCCAATGCTGCTTTAATGGGTTTATGTGAGACTGGTGGTGTGATGCAAGTATTTCCCTTCTCCTCTTGAGTGTCTGATCTAGTCTTGGGTTGAGAGAGCTTAGCCTCCAGTTTGGCTGTATAATTGCATCTCTCGCATGTATTAGTGTTTGGTGGTAGAGGAGGGGGTTGTCTGTGTACATGAGGCAGTTGTAACATTGCCTCAAAATGCTCAGATTCATCAGTTGGACTGGAGAGTACACCTGAAACTGCCCTTTGGACATGCCTGGATAGGTACAGTGAACTGTTTTACTGGATGGCTGGTAAGGTCGAATAGAGAGCCTTGTCCTTCTGTACAGTACAGGAGGGTCTAGTGCTAGGGTTTATAAGTGCTTGCTATAAGTTTTGAATGTGCCAGGCTGAAAAATGAGTGGCTTGAGTGTTTAAGTTGAAAGTTTGTCTAGTTCCAAGGGAAAAATTGAAGAGGAGACTTTGTGGAGCCAGGAATAGTTTTACTCTAGCTAACCAGCTCTGCCCAGCGTGCAAAACCAGGCAAATACAGTATTTATAGCAGGGAAATGAAAGAGATAGAAATTAGTCCGAAATGTCCAATAAACTACTAATTTCTGGGCTGAAACCACTCCTCCAGGGACAGACAGGCTGCTCAAAGCTCCCCTCTCTCACAGGTGAACAGAGAACTTCCTTCTATCCAAGTGAGGTCCACAAAATACATTCTGAACTGGCCATACTGAAAGGAGAAATTACGAGGTTAATAGAACTGATGACACTGCCCACCACGCTCTTACAGAGCTCAGTGGTTATTTGTACATCACCACGTTCGAATACAGGAAGTACCGCAGTGGGGATATCCCTAACGGTCAGCGTTGTGATGGCGTTCTTGGAATCGACAATAATGGAGCCTCTTATGGGAATGTAGCTGGTATAGAAGGGGAAATGGACAGAAGGAGCCACTTACCCACTGTCAGCAACATTTCGGAGGACAGTTATATGCTATCTGGGGCGAGACCGAAACACAATTTGCCCATGAAAACATACTCCATGACTGTTGGCCAGGTTGGTAGTTCAAACAATCGAGGAACTAGCCATACAAACTATGAGGTGAAACCTACTGCAAACAGTAACAAGCAGCAGTATAATTTAGACAATTTTTTAAAACATCAGTTTGACTTTCAGAATATTAATGCTGAGAATAGTAATGTTCTAATGAAGCTAATTTGGAGCATGGAACTTTAAAATAACTTATTTACAGTTTTGGTAAAAAGCTTAACAATATTAAAGCTTTACAAATGAACAATTTGTATTTACGGAAATGTTTAGACAGCCACATTATACCTATGGGGTTGCGTTTTTTCAAACAACCCACGGGGATTGAAATGAATGACAATAATATCAAAGAATATAATAAGATGTTTGACAAGTTTGGCATGCAGTTTATGGAATTTATTATAACTTGTAATGACAGTAAAATGAGTAGGTTGTTAAAAGAAGTGGAAGAGTTAAATGAATCTATTACTAATGATTTAATTTATGCACAGTGGGAGACTTTACATAAGGAGCAATATGACTATGCAGAAATGAACTGTAAAAAAATGTTTGATAGGAAGTGTAAAAACCTTTTAAGGGATTTAAAACAATATGAAAGTAATACAGCATATAAGTGGAATAAAGAAAAGGAGAAGCCTAGTGGGGGGGGGGGAGTACCTACCAGAACAGGCAGAACATGAGGGGTGAGAACAATGAGGGTTATCGGCAGTCCCACCAAAATTATAGTAATGGAAGGAATTTTTTAGGACAGCAACAGGAGTGGAAAATGGATTACAAGGGAGGAACTCGGACATGGAGACATCGGGAATGGGGGAATCGTACCCCGTAGATATCAAGGTGGATAATACACCCACTGATACAGTTAGGGAACAGGAGATCATTATGAAACAGGGAGTGATACACAGCTTGGGGGATTTTAATATTTATAATTATACACAATATCAGGTTCAAGTTGAACATCATAAACTTTTTACTAGAGGTATGAAATACGTACCTATGAGAAGGTTTAACCTTGTGGATAACATTGTTGAATTCAAATTATATTTGAGAAAACTGAATTTGGGGTTGTTTTTTCAGAATCAGAATAATAAGGGGTACAACAATGTATTAAGAAAGAAAAGTGATTTTACCCCTCCTATGCACAATACATTAGTAGCCTTTGAAAAAGTAGTGACTAATGAAATGTATGAGTTACAGAATAAAACTAAAAATTGTAGATCTAGAAATAATTGGAGCCGTGATGGACAAAAAGCATTATGGGATATATGTGATTCTCAGAACATTTGTATCATGACCCCTGACAAGGGAATGGGTATTGTCTTATATGATATGAATGAATATGTACAGAAGATATATGAAATTTTGAACAATATGGATAAATATGAAATTTCATCCATCAATCAAATTAACATTGCCCATAGAAGTATTGACCTATATCTGGAAGAATATTTATTAGATGATTGTATAGATGCAGACACCTACAAATTTGTGAGAGTTGAAAACCTGGTTCTAGCCACAATTGTTGGAATACCCAAAATCCACAAGAGCATAGACAATCCTCCTTTTCGTCCTATAATTTCAGGGAGTAAAAGTAAAACCTTTCCTTTTGGAAAGGCTATTGACAGATGGTTAAAACCCATTTACCAAGGAGTTACTCATTTAGTCAAAGACTCTTGGGACTTTTTAAGTAGAATCAAGTTTGAATTATGGAAGGACAATTTAGTGTTTTTAACTATAGATGTTATAGATTTATTCTCCTGTATACCAAAGGCTGAGGGTATCAGGAGATTTACTAACAGTATTTTTAAACATGCACATTTGGACTGGGATAGAATCGATTTAATATCAGAATTTATGAATTTAGTATTGGATAACAACTACATCTATTTTGAAGGAGAGTATTACAAAAAATCAGAAGGTGTAGCTACGGGGGCAGCTTGTGCCCCCATTTATGCTAATTTAATCCTACTTGACTGGGAGGAAGAATATATTCTGGGTACCAACTGGGTCGATAAAATAGACTGTTACGTCCGATTTTTGGACAACATATTCATATTGTGGAACTGAACGGTGGAACTTATAACTCAATTTGTAGATTATTTAAATAGTACCAATTCATATTTAAAATTCACATATAATTATAATATGAAGGGTATTAACTATCTGGATACTTATATATATATAGTGATGGTCACAGGTTTCAGTCAAAAATATACCGGAAGGAGACATTTTTTAACTCATACCTGGAATTTACAAGCAACCATCCCCACTCCCAGAAGAGAAGTATTCTAAAAGGGCAATGTATTAGAGAGTGGCATGATGACTATGGTACATTCTGAAATGGTAGATGAAATCAAAATCATAGGTGAGATGTTCAGGAAGAGAGGGTATTCTGACAATCTAATATTGGCTATAGCCAATTATGTAAAAAGAGAATGGGGGAAAAAGCATATACCACTCTTGGGTAATGATCTTACCACCCACAACAACACAAGCAAGGATCCTGATAACAACATGGGATTTAACCGAGCTTGTATTTTAGAATTTAATCCCTTTGTGGGGGAAGTTAAAAATATCATTTGTAATAACTGGAACATCTTAAGAAGTGATGAAGGGGTACATAACAAGCTTGGAGATACAGCTAGTTTTGTTTATAAGACAGAGGCCAATGTAAAAAGAATGATAAAAACTAGGACAACTGGTAAGGAGATTAAAAATAAGGACATGATGGATGGCACTAGTAAGTGCGGACATTGTAATCAATGTTACACTATTATGGAAGAAAAATCCATTACATTGCGAAACTGTAACAAAACTAGAGTTAGATTCAAGAGAGGGAATTGTCAGACCCAGCATGTTATATATTTAGGGAAATGTACAAAATGTCCTAGTTTCTATGTGGGAAAAACTGATAGAAGATTCAGGAACCATATATATGACCATTTATACTGTATAAAAAAGAAGGACAAGAACAATGCATTATATAGACATTTGGAAACCAGTAGTAGTTGTGACTCTTTTAGATTTGCCATTTTAGATGTTGTCATGATTAATCCTAGAGGGGGAAATATCAAGGCTAAACTGGGGAAGAAAGAGGTTAGGTGGCAAATTTTACTGAATGCTGCTAACCCCCAGGACTAAACAACTGTATCCCTACTAAACCCTTATTACAGGTTTAATTAGTACAATTATATTGTTTACCATATAGGTATTAATTTTTCTATATCACTATTTATATTATTGGTATACCGGATGTATTTTTGTAATATATGTTATTTTTTAAATATATTAGATAATCACGCCTATATTAGCTATATGGAACCTATGTTATTGTACTATTGCATTAGGTAGTAGTATTACTTGTATTAGTCTTTTATGGTTGTATCCCACTGAATTGCAAATAGCGTTTTAGTATGAACTTGATGTATTTTATGTGTTGGGTCTTTAAATATGTAGTACATGGTTTTAATAATTTAGGACGGCTTACATTTTGATTGGATGATAGATCCTATTTATATGATTGATATGAGATGAGTATTGTTCTGATGAAATCTACGGGTTGTAGATGAAAGCGCTCAACTTGGAATAAAGAGAATTTGCCGAAAATTACTGTTGGGGACGTGACACTTTTTATATTGTTGAACCAGTTACTTATCGTTTTGTGTTTGGTGAAAGTCGGGGTTCATTGATATTTTGTTGTTTTTGGTAAGGTATGGGCAAGCACAGAGATTTGTAACACAGCCCTGAATTCAGCACTAACCTGAAAACTGGGCTATACTAGCTTAAAAAGGCGAGAAACAAGTATATATATATATATATATATATATATATATATATATATATATATATATATTGTTTTTTGTTTTTTGGTTTTTTTTAGAAAATAAAGCAGATACACTCAAAAAACACTTTAAATGCACAGAAAAGGATACTTATTGTTACATATCGCAAATCAGAGGTGTAGTCAATGCCCCTAGTAATAAAGTAGGAAGAAACACAAATACAGTAAAAGCAGATGAGTAAAGTACAATTTTATATATATATATATATATATATATATATATATATATATATATATATATATATATATATAAAACAATAGAAAATGAACAAATTACCCAATTAACCAGAAAAAAAGCTCAGAACTGAGCCCTGTTCTAGCAGTCTTCAATCAGACAAGTTCTAACTGCACACCCCTGCTTACTAGGGTGCAGGGGAACCTTCTCCTAAAAGATGGCCTGGATCACTGCTCAAGTTATACAAACAAAGCTAGATTCAGCAGGCCTGAATCTGGTCTATGCTACAGCAACAAGCCGCACCAATTTCAGAAAGAAACAGTTGAAATAAGCAGGCACAATAAGCCTGTGGCCAGATATTCCTAGCTCAGAAGGGCAGAATCTAGCCTCTCCTCCCACGAGTGCAGACCACAAACCTTTTTAATGTAGAATAACTGGCCTGAAGCCCAAGTGCTTAAGCATACATAGCAGACACTGAGCCTTCAATCAGCAATTCCCAGCTTAGAAGGATGTAAGCTACCTGTCCTGCCACTACAGTGCAGACCACAAACCTTCTTAATGTAAAACAGCCTGTATGAAGCCCAAGTGCTTAAACAAAAAGCCTTAGAATAACAGTTACAATTTAATCAGGCTACTACCAAGCAGTAATAAATGCAGCAGAATAAATAAAATTTAGTACTTTTAAGAAAAGCAAAATAAAGTAGGAGGAAAGACAAATACAGTAAAAGCACGTTTTTTTTTTTTTTTGGGCCTTCTCGAATCTACTCTCTGTATTAAGTAGAGTGAATACTAGACTCAGAATATGATCTCTCTGTACTTGGCTAAGTGAGCAAATGAGATGGACCCAGGAGGAGTGTTCTTATACAGACTTACAGGAGGGGCGGGCAATTCCAGAGCCAGCAACACAATACCAACACAAGAACAGCGAGGGAGGGTGGGAACTAACGGAAGAGAGGCACAGAGCACACTATTCAGAAACACACAATTAGGAAACAGAAAAAATGAAAATACAGTACTTTTTGCAAGTTTGTACTTAACAGAATATTAAAATGCACTACTGCAAGTTTTACTTAGCTTCAGCTTCTAATGCAGATGTTTGTAGCCAAGCAAGACTCTCAGGAGTTGAGCATAAAATGATTTCTCAAACTTTGTGGCTAGCACTTAAAGTACAGAGGAATTCCCTCTAGGCTATTAAATATCAGATAACAAAGAAGTGATAACACCACCGCCTCATATAGCAAACAGATGCACAGCACGCTGTTCAGAAACACACAATTAAGAAACAGAAAAAATGAAAATATAGTACTTTTAAAACTGCAAGTTTGTACTTAACAGAATATTAAAATGCACTACTGTAAGTTTCACTTAGCTTCAACTTCTAATGCAGATGTTTGTATTTCTTTTGCTGACTTCCTGGATCTCTGCATTGCATCAACAGGTTTCCTTATGTACCTTATTGCCATACCTGGCTCAGCCACATACTTGGTTTGCAGTTCTCACAAATGCTGTTTTGAGTCACTGCCATTCTTCTTTAACTCCACCTATTTCATCTTCTTCCCAAGGCGCTAGAACCCTGAGTAATTCTTCTGTTTTCTCTCCATTCAACTTCCAGGTATTCAGCCTGGTCTTTGTTGAACTTAAAACCTTCTCTGACCACTGCTTCCAGCTGATTGGGGCAACCAGTGCTTTATGCTGTGGTCTGACTGTTTCACTGGGGATGACATTTGCATGTTCTCCCTGCGTTCGCGTGGGTTTCCTCCGGGTACTCCGGTTTCCTCCCACATTCTAAAGACATGCTTCTGGAGCATTTCTCCCTGGGCCTCCGCTGAAAACAGGATCTGTAGAACCTAGTCGGACATTCCCGGTCAACAAATGTTAAATAAATAAAAATAAATAAATAAAAGCTTCTGATTCTACCCCAATGCCATTTCCTTACTAGGAAGAAGCTTACCTGAGTTGCATGTTGGCCACTGTTGTATGTGATCTTGTGACTGACTGTGCCATGAGTCTATCACTAATTCTGATGACATCTCTCTCTCACCACAATTCCCGTGCCATTTCTAGTCTATTATTCTCCTATGTAGTAGACTTTGGAGCACAAGCCAAGTGTCTTTTTTGCACTACCCTTCCACCTTGTCTCCTGGATACATAGGATACCCAGCCTCCTCCTTCTCATCATGTCATACACTTGCAAGCTGTGTCTTGTCAATGAACCTACATGAAGCAATTCTCAGTTTATGTTTGGTAAGTTGATTTGTTTTACATCCAGCTTTTGCTTAACAGAGCTATTCTAGGTAACCCAAGCTGGGCAACTGGACACCCCTTCCACCATTATCATGGGTTCCAGACATAGATCAGAGTAGGCCAGGTCCTCAACCCATTTGTCACCAGCAAATACTCATGCCCCATTGTCAACATGAGTCAACATGACCAAATTACCTAGAGCCAATTTCTGCACCATTGAATGTCTAGCCATGCAACAGCATACAGTCTGTGATCCATGTTCTCCTATCTTGAGGATACTGGGCACCAAGGTTGATGCCTTTGGTCTATACAACTGTTCTCCCAATAAGGTACCATGTAGAGTTTGTGCTGCTGACAACAGCTCCATTCTTGAATGAGTTTGAGGTAAAAACACTCATCATTTTAGGAGGTGGGAGGAATCCTAAAGAAATGCAAGGAGAACATGCTAGTTCCATACAGGCATAAGCCAAAGATCAGGATTGAACCCTGTACCTTGTGCATGAGTGGTCTCTCTCTTTTTATTAATGTTCTGGTTATTTGTTTTCTTCTGTTTATTTCCACTTGCGTGTGTTAATCAGATCAAACCCTTTTCTAACATGATGTATGCCAACAAATCAGTAACAGAGGAAAAATAATAGATGCCATGAAGCACAAGTAATGTAGCATCCATAAAAATGGAAGTTAATTACTTAACATAACAGTAGATGTGAAAGATGAAAGTCTGTCTTCTATAACCAACAGGAGTGATGCAGCAAGCATTAGGACAGTCCAACAGATCAAACTTTCTCAAGCTGCCAGAAACTGTTCCTCCTCCCTTCATGCACCACACATGCTACATTCTCTTATAACTTCTCATTTGTCCTTGATTTTGCCTCATATTTTCCCCTCCCTTGGTAAATTATTAAAAGTTACAGTCAGTCATAAGAGGCATTAGCATTTCAAAATTCATAGATATTCCAAGGCCACTGAGTCTCATGAACATTTTTCCTAGGATATCCATAACAGTCAGTCCTGGATTACATTTATGCATATCAATGTAGTCATCTAATTTATGTTTAAAGAAAGATGGTGAGTTGCACTGCTTAAAATGCAGGGGAAGTTTATTGCAGAGATTTGTGAGACACTGGGTTATAAACATATCCCTCCATTGTGCTTTATTTATCTGTTGGTGAAGATCTAGGTCCCTGGTTCTTCTATTGGTGGAGATATTGGACATGTGGAGAAACAGGAAATGTGGGATCCAGTACTAGGTAACCAAGGCAATTGCCTAGGGCCCACTGGCTATGAAAGGTCCCCACTGGCTTGGAGGGGCCTGCTGGTCTGGGGAACTGTCATATTTACTTTTAACATAAAAAACTACATACTTTTTAAGGTAATTCTTCTTTAAGAACACCCTTTGTGTCTGGCTACAGCATGCATCATCGTGATACAAACCTGTTCCTTTCTGTGTTCCATGCATGCAGACTTTAACTACAAAAATAAGTGTCTCCAGCTAGGATGATCCTCAAGCTACTTCCGTAGGTGTGTGCTGCTTTAATGGACTGACAAGGTGCGTTCCTCGAACTGCACCTGCAAGTATGTGCTGCAGATAACACCAACAGACTTGTGAGGAGTGTGTGTGTGTGTGTGTGTGTGTGTGTGTGTGTGTGTGTGTGTGTGTGTGTGTGTGTGTGTGTGTGTGTGTGTGTGTGTGAGAGAGAGAGAGAGAGAGACAGTAAGAGAGAGAAAGAGAGAGAGATAGAGAGGGAGACCTCTCAACTGTCTAGATTTTTGCAGAATGTCCAGATTTTTCCTTCATATTTTGGTCTATTCCTCATAAAATTTGTGATTTTTCTGACAAATCTCTGGGATGATCGCAGGACTGAAGTCATTAAATAATGGCTTACATTTGAGCTTCAGGTTTAGTATCCTTCAGAAAAATGCATGCTAAGACAAATCCTATTTTTCTTAGCAATGTCTTAGTTTATAAACACAATATTAAAAATCTGCCCTACTTTTAGGCCTTTGCTCCCCCCCCCCCTCACCACCGTTATGTCAGGCTTTGTTCAAATATTTTATGCTAAGAGGTTGAGAGGTATGGTCCAGATTTTTATCTCTATTTTTGGTCTGTCCCCCATAAAATGTTTGATTTTTCTGGATTTTTGTGGCAAATCAGTGAGGACTGAATTCACTAAATTATGACAGGCATTTGTGTTTTAGACTTCATATCCTTCAGAAAATACATGGTAACACATGACCTTTTGTTCTAGCAACTTTCTAAGTTTATGACAGCTGTATTTAAAATTTAGCCCTATTGTTCAGGCTTCGTCCCAATGTAATGTGCTAAGAGTTAGGTGTGTGTGTGTGTGTGTGTGTGTGTGTGTGTGTGTGTGTGTGTGTGTGTGTGTGTGTGTGTGTGTGTGTGTGTGTGTGTGTGTGTGTGTGTGTGTGTGTGTGTGTGTGTGTGTGTGTGTGAATTCTTCGGAAATGCACCTGAAACTCATTGTTTAGCAGCTTGGTGATTAGGGTAGAGGATTCATGCTCTTGTTTCCTGTAACTAAGGTACAAGGTTTGAGTTTTAGGTGCATTTTTTAAGGAATAGTGAGCTTCAAGGGAAGATAAGTTTATTGCTGCTCATGCTAAGTCTGTTTACAATATGCAACTGTTTTGTTTATCAAATGTTACCACTATTGTGCAATAGAGGTGAAAAGTATTGTTACTAGCACAACAGGTAACATATTTGCTCTTGATGCAGAAGGCTGTGGGTTCTAATCCCAAAGTATGTGGATAAACTGCTGACACTATCTTGCATTTTAAGGGGGGATGGGCTGCCGCAGTCCCGAGTATGTCCTCCTTTGGATGAGATGCCTAGTAACTATGAATCTATCAGTTTGCCATTCATTCCCTATTGCAATAATTACTAGATTACAATTTTTTTAATGTAACGTAGACAAGTTTTTCTTCAAGGGCAGCAGGCACTGAATTTGTACATAAAACACTAAAATATAAATTTGTTTGCTAGCATCAACCTCCTCATTATTTGCAGAATATCTTAAATGTGGAATTATTCTGATGGCTTTTACTTCCACAGAGTCTGTGCATATTGACTGATATTAGTGGATAGCAATTATTGGTTCCGACATTTGTTTTATTGTTTTATTGTTTACTGGAAAAATGTTCAAAACTACAAATTTAAAACACACTCTATCAAGTGATGTTGTATTATACAAGGATAAGATTTAATACAATCAGGAAGGTGAATCAAAGAGCACATAAATGTGTGCAAGGAGCCTATGATTTGAAAGGAGCCCAAAGGTAAACTTTATCCACCACCGGCCAGATGCATTTTCTTTGAATGTGGGTTTCAGTGCCGTTTCAATGAATGTGACCATCAAGGGCAGAGAAGTTTTAATGCTAAGTCTGTTTTCATTGTGAGAGTGTATTGCTTTGTTTAGCAAATGTCTATCAGTGTTTGTGCTATAAAATTTGAAATAATTTTTAAATTAAATCCAGATAACTGTAACCATTGTAGAAGTAAAACAGAAAGCAATATGCACACTGAGAGGTTTGACCAGTATTTATGGTAACTGGGGAGAAATAGCCAAGTAATGGGACACAGGAATGGCTGTGAAGTGGGGCTGTGTATGGGTGGGCCCCCAATCCACTCCCCTCCCTAGAGCCCCATTTACCATGATCCAGCTCTGAAAACAGGACATCCAGGACAATTGGGTTTCTAATGACACAGTAAGCAAGACAGAGATCTTCCTTCAAAAGACTGTAAGTCCCTGAATAAAGGGATAGCACTTCCAGCCTCTCTTGATAGCTCATGGACTATAGGCCTGTGATCTTTCTGTTTAGGAACTTTTGTGTCTTTCTAATTATTTGATATGTTTAGTGAGATACATTCCAAAGGAGAGTGTTGCACACGATAATTGGCCTGATCAATGCAAAGTATAATGGGCTGATTGCCTCTGGTATTCCTTTAACAATTAGTGGGACTAAGCAAAAGGAATTCCTGAAAACCATTATATGATACTTCTAATTGTTCAGAAAATGCATGTTGATGCAAAATATCATGTTCTATTTACTTCTTAAGTGAATTAGAGTAATATTTAAAATTTGTCCTAGATTTTTGTACTTTTCCCTCCATTATTTTTTAGTTTTGTCCTGAATTATTTAGCAAATAATTTTAGGGGTATTTTGTTCTTAAACTATTCTTGTTAAAGCAGTGAGCAGATAGAAGCATAACACATAAGAAAGAAGAAAAGTAGACTCAAGAATAAGTACACCAAAGGTGGAGGATGGAGGGAGGGTATATTGCAGAAGATGGACATTCTTTTAGATCTATAATTATGGGAAATGCATTGTTTCATATCTGATAAGAAAAGGTTCCCTGTATGACTAACAGGATAGAGTATCTAAGTAATTCTTCTTGGTGGCCACCCTCATGAGAAAATACAACACAACACTAGTCTCAGATGAAGACCTACACAAGAAAATAATATCCGGCTTGTGCGTTGCTACGTAGAGAGCAAATACTATCCAAACTGACATTATGACATCTAGAGGAATGGGACAAATGAATTATAGGCAAGGGCTTTTCTTTCTTAATATACATCAATAACAAGTATACCTCTAGGGTGGTCAAACAGAACGATGTGCTAGACTTCCTCCACATGCAGATCACCATAGACAAAATCCTGTACCATATCCTTGCTTACTGAATCTGGTGGACTTCTTTGAAAAGGTCACTAAAGCAATAGATGAAGGGACAGGAGGTTAGAATTTGTGAGCCACCACCATAAAGAGGCTGGTCACTAGTGGAGTCTCCCAGGGCTCTGTGCTAGGCCCGCTCCTCTTTTGCATCTACTTCTCATATGTCAAAGCCAATGTCAAAGGCCTCAAGCATACCAAGTTTGCAGTTGATTGCAAAGGGAGCCTCACTGAGTCCCACCAAGACAAGAACACCCTTCAGGAAGGTCTAACACAGACAAATGCTTGGTGCCAAAGCTGTGGCTTAAAACTCAATACCAAGAAATGCATTATAGTACCTTTTGGGAAGTCATCCACCCTGGGTAACTACATCATCAATAAAACACCCTTAAAAGTTGATTCACTAGTCAGGGATCTGGGAACTCATGTAGATAGTAATCTAGCCTTTGACCAGCATGTGTCCAAGGTAGGAAGAAAATCCTTCAATGTTGCTCAACTTATAAGCAAAGACATGGCATCTAGATCCAGAGAGGTCATCATACCACTGCACTCATCCCTCATCAGACTCATCACAGAGTGCAGTGCCCCCTTCGTTATGTAACTGACAAGACACATGCAGCAACTAGAATGTCCACACAGGTTCACACTGTCTCTTTACTCAGTGTCATACAGACTTCTGGGAGGTGATCTTTGCCTGGCAAACAAGGCGTCCTCGAACCCTGTTTTGATAAACCTTTTGGATATCTGCAAAACAAACAGCATCAGAGCTACTAGATTAAAATACTTACATTTTGCAATGATTTGTGACATAAATAGGACATGTTGGAAAGACAGATATGTTTCTCAGAGACTTCCATTCTCTGGAACAGGCTTCCCAGCCATGTGAAGCAGAGTTCCTCCCTATCACTATTTAAAGTATGACTTGGACCAATGGATGGGTAATCAAAAATTCACCCTTGATCTGGCACCTATGTCTCTGATGGACAGAGGCAGTCAGTAAATCACTCCCTTTATAAATCAAATTTGTGGGTAACATTTGAGTTGAATGGCTAGGCTTATAACGACCCTAATGATCATTAGCCTGGTATACACCTATGAATCCATGACATCCTTGTAGTAGAGAAGATATTCCTTTTCTAGAACACTGGGGAAAGAAAACAGGCAGGTTGGTATATTGCTTTATATTAGATTTCATAGCTGTTTTGGCATAAAGAAATGGTTTGATCTGACCCTCTCTTTTTTTGTCCGATTCAACCTTTGAGTTATCGGATTCAAATGGGCATGACCTTTGACCTTTAGAACCAGTGGATCAAGGGCTCTGACTCCTACTCTATCAATAATCCCTCTCTTCCTCCAAATTCCCCACTGCTCATTTGCTACCTGATAAAAGAAGGTCATGATTTTGAGGGCTCTGATAGCAACTTTGAAGCTAAATACATTTATTCCTCTCTGTGCCTTTTTCAGAAGTTGATCCTTTCATCTTTCACATCTCTGTTTATTTTCAGCTAAAATTAAAAAAATATATATATAGTCTTGGGCTCATTGCCAAACTTAGTTTGTTTAATAATAGATATATAGTTTCTTGTAATAAACTGTTTTGTTAGATAGTTTGCTGGTGTTAATGCTTCTTGACCTTTGATTTTTTCAGACCATTCTGTGTGGTCAGTACATTGCCATCTCCATGGCAGGCAAATTTCAAGGTTTCAAAAAATGTACAGCCTGCAGCCATAAGATCCCACCGCAGGACCTGCACTCTCTTTGTGTATACTGCCTGGGGGCAAATCATCTCAACACAGAATGCAAGACTTGCTCCTCTTTTTGGTTCCAGGCCATTCAGGGCCATAGAGATAAATTTGTCTTGAAAGGTTTGATTCCCTCAGCAATCAGGACAATCTACCTAGAGCTCAACCTCTTCTACTACTCCTTCTGTATTCCCAGATACAACATCAGGAAAAATCTAAGCAAAAGGACAAAGACATGTCCAAAGAAAAGGACAATGATAAATCTTCTGAAAAATGATCATATAAGTCCTGGAAAAGGTCTGCACTCCTGACAGAGCCCCTGGGTCTAGCTCCAAAGATCTTTCAACTGATGAATTTGACTCTTCCTTGGATCTGGTGGCAGACACCTCCTTCTTGTTTTTTGCCAGAGCTGGTGAGTCCTTGGCTTCTTTCACCTTTTCTACAGGTAATGCACTCATTGAGACCACCATCAGTGGCTTCATCCTCCAGGTCCATTTAATTATCAAGGATCCTTACCAAAGCAGATGTCAACAGGATGATAATGAAGTTCCTTTAGATGCTAATTCAGTTAAGGGTTCTCCTGACTTTGTCCACACAGGATGATCCAAGAATGGCTCCAACAACCCCTCTACTAATTTCTCCTATTCCTGTCCATCTTTTGGATCTGAGGATCATGGCTCCAAACCTTCTGGGAGCACCCACATCTGAGCTGACAATTTTGTCAACTTTGATGGTATTCCTTACTGTCTTGATTCCAGTGCTACCAGAGTGGGATGAGTCTCAGAGCATTGGTGCCAGGGCTTGAAGCGTGGATTATATATCAAAGCATTTGGAGCCATCTCTTTAACTCAATGTCTCTGCACTAGATAGCTCAGCTATGATGTCAACTTTGGCTCCCAGGCAGATCATGGGGGAGGCTTTACCTTCATTTCACCAGGATGGTGTGGGAGTCTTTTCAGCCCCAACCTCCACTCAACATTTGAGACATTTGAAAGAGTTCTTGCTAGCTTAGGAGAAGAGGTGCTTTCTACATGCTCAACTCCATCCCAACCCCATTTCTCAGCATATTCAAGTCCACAAGGGCAGTCAGCTTTCTTTAGTCTAAGGGCTGCTCACCATGTGAGATCCCTGTCTAACTCTGATCCAGCTTCAGAAGTCTCATCGAGGCAGGGTCCTAGGAAACAGACATATAAGATGAGATATTTACATTCCTTTCTGAAACTAAAAACATAGACTTGGATTCCACTGTGGCCTGCTAGACAGGGGCATTGGGAGCTGAATTGTCAGACCATGGGCTAAATTCTTAGCTAGGCTTGTAAGGGCCTCATGGCCAATAGCCTAGTAACTTCCTATGATCCTATGATAACAGAGATGGGTCCCAACATCCCCTCTAGAGGACATCACCTTTTGTGACATTTTAGAATTGATGAAATATCAAAGAGGTTGGTCTACCTTCTACACCCTTTTGTGAGGAGTCTGTGTTCCTCAATGATTTTGGAGCTGGCTCTTCTATCTCCTGGGTGGTACCACCTACTAACACAGTTATAAAACTCATAGCTTACTGGTCTTGGAAGGATCCTGACATACTGGAGCCAATCCCCTAAGAAGCCAGACAAGATTTTGATTGCATCTAAGGGCAGCACACACTGGAACAAGGGTCCCTCAGTAGATACCATGGTTATGGTGGCAGCCACTAAACCTGAACTCTGGGAAGATGGTATGTCTGTCCATCCTCCTAACAGGGAATCAAGAGCATTGGATAGACTTGGGAAACAGACATGTGCTTCAGCATCTTTCACACTCACAGTGCTAAACTGTGTAGCCCACATAACATGTTACCAGAGGGACTTGACTAAGGAACTCATCAAGTCCCTGTCAGGTGACCTACCAATGGACATCCAGAAAACAGGGAATCCAGATTGGCTATGTTACAATCAATGTCTAACGTATACCCTGCATCTCTTTTATAACACAGCTTATGGTACAGCTAGAGCAGCGGGTACCAGCATACCTATCCCCCGGCATGCCTAGATGTGATTATGTGACTTCATGGAAGACTTCAAGACATCCTTCCTTAATGCATCATTTGATGGTTCCACACTTTTTGGGCCAAATGTTAAGGAAATTCTCAGCAGGAGTGAGTAGGATGGCAAGTCCCTTTCTGCTGCTGGATTTTGCTTCTCCACCCCTCAGACAACCTTTTTCAGAAATCAAAGTGGTGGCAAGAAGATATTGCTCAGGATGTCTCAAGGTTTTACACAGGACACTCCTGCAGACAGGCAGTCCCTAGGCAGAGGGGGTAAAAATTTCAGTGGGCATCGAACTAGGGACAGAGGAGGACTGCAGAATCAAGGATTCCATGGTCCCTTTCTTGAGAAATCCTCCCAGCTCTCCTGAAGGATTGCCCAACTGCTGCATTCTGGAGGTAGTCAAGGGGAGCTTATCCCTGCACCCTCAAGCCTGTCAGACCATCACATCCGACACTTGGATTCTGTGGATAGTCACCAGAGGCTATGTAATTTTCTTTGCTTCTCCTCCCTTAAGAAAAGAGGAATTCCCACAGTACCACCCCATCAGATGGAATCCATAACATCAGAAGTCTTAAAGCTGTTGGAAAAAAGAGTGATCCAACAGATATTCTCAGACCAGTTAGTATCCAGAGGCAGTCTATTCCAGGATCTTTTAGTTCTAGAAAAGACAGGGGACCTAAGGCCAATTTTGGACTTCAGTCATCTCAATCAGTTTGTAAAACAGACAAAGTTCAGGATGGTCACAATTCAGTCCATTCTACCTCTTTGAAGAAGGACAACTGGATGTGCTTTATAGATTTCAGAGATCCCTACTACCATATCAAGATTTCAAGGCAATTGAGGAGACTTCTCTATCCCATCTGGGAACCAATCACTTCCAATTCAGGGAACTGCCCTTTGGTCTCACCGCAGCCCCCCAAGGTGTGCACCAAATGCATAGCAGTAGTCACAGCATACCTCAGACTACTAGGGTTCCAGGTATTCCCATACTTAAATGATTTTCTCCTCACCACACCAACCAGGGATCTCCTCCTCCAGCAATGGGACTTCTTGCTCCAGCTTTTTCAACATTTGTGGATCACAGTCAGCTTCTCCAAAAACAAACTGACATCCACACAACAAATAGAGTTCATTGAATGCCACTTGAACACAAGAAACTAGATAACTACTTTCCTTGAATTGTATCTCTACATCAGACAGCTTTGCAAGTTTTTCAAAACCCCTCACCTCCTGCAAGACTTATCTTTCAATTACTAAGACTGATGGCCTTGACAATAATGTTAGTTTTCTTATCCAGATTCTACACGAGAGTTCTTCAGTGGACCCTTTCTGTACATGGTCCCAGTTCTTCAGTCCTCTTTATGTGCAGATTCATCTAACACCCATATGTAAGTCTCACATTACCTCCACAGCTCTGATAGAAGGTTGGCCCTTTTCTCCATATCCACCCATGGCCATAGTAACTACAGATGCTTCTCTGTTAGGGTGGGAGGGTGCATTTTGAAGGGAAGATGGTTCAAGGTTCAGGGTCAAATACAGAGGCCACTCTCCATAGGTTCATAGGTTCATAGGTTCATACTAGGCTATCTGCCCTAGGGCATTTATAAGCCTAGCCAGAATGTGTTTGGCTTTCGCCACCCATTTTAAATTTATTTTGCTATGCCCTTTTTCGAGGTTAGTATACTGTGCCTCTGTCTAACAGTGACACAGAAGTGATACCCAGGGTAAACCTACGATCTCCCATCCACTCATCAAGATTCCTCTTGAAGAGAGTCAATGAGGGACTCTGCCTAACCTGGACTGGGATTTTATTCCAGAGTGAAGGGAGCCTCTGGGTTATGAATCTGTCCCTCCAGCATGTCCTATGTATTTCAGTGCTGAGGTTCAAGTCTATCGAGCATGTAGCTCGATGGGATTTGGATTTTCTGAGGTGCAGCATGTCCATTAATTCCGGGTTGGACATGGCTTTATACGTCAGGCACAGATCGCCTCTGAACAGGCGGTATGCCACTGAGTAGAGCTGGAGTTTCTTTAACCGGGCAGCATATGGCATCTGTTTGAGCCCTTTGATCCTCTTGGTGAGGTACTTTTGGGGTCTTTCCAGTTGCTGCAGGTGTCTGGTAAGGTACATCCCAAAAGGGGCATTGTACTCAATTATGGGCCTGATGAGGGATGAGTAAAGAGGCACGATGACCTCCCCTGATCTAGATGTGAATCCCTTCATGATTAGGTGGGCTATATAAAATGTTTTTCTAACCACTTTGGCCATGTGGTTGTCAAATGAGAGATTGCTATCAACTTGGGTCCCCAGGTCCCTAATTACTTCTTCTTTACTTAATGGATTACCACCTATGTGGTAATTTGTGGGCACTTTGTTTTTGCCAAAGGGGATGACTATACAGTTTTTGGCATTTAGCTTGAGGCCATGGCTCTGGCACCAGTTGTCTGTTTCTATGAGGCCCTTTCTGGAGATGACAGCAGTTCTTCTAGCATTTCAGGCTTCCAGGATTGTTTGCCAAGGGGTGTGATCTCCATGCGGACAGACAACAGGTCAGTAGTCTTGTACATCAACAAACAGGATGCAATTCATTCATATCCTCTGTGGTGAGAGGCCATGAGAGTTTGGCAATGGGCAATGTCATTCCATCACTTTCACACAGCAGTGCATATTCCAGGAACTTCCAATTTTATCATCATCATCATCAGCTCCCCTTTTCCCATTTTTTTTCCTACATGGCTTCAGGGTATCGTGTTAACTGTCACCAACTCTCTTGATTCAGTGCCACACTCCTGCCTTCTTCAGCACTCATGACTGTCACAGATCTTCTTTCCACCTCTTTGCTAGACATCCTCACTTCCTCTTACTTTCTTCCTGTCTGTCCCAAATCTTTCTCACCAGATTGTCTTCCACTTTTCTATACATGTGCCCAAACCACCTTAATCTGTTCTCTTTGATCTTTTCTGCAACTGGAGCTAATTTGGCTTCTGCTCTTATGACCTCATTTCTTCATCTGTCCCACAATGTACATCCTACAACCTTTCTCAGGCACTTCATTTCCATCACCTCTAGCTTCTTCAACTGTTCTGCCTTTACTGCCCAGGTTTCTGTAGCATGCTGTAGTACTGGTCGCACCACTGTCTCGTACACCTTACGTTTCAGCTTCTTTGGCATTCTTCTGTCATAGACTACACCTGATACTCTATGCCAGTTGGCTGCAGCTCTTCTGATTCTAGCTTTGACCTCTTCATTCAGACTACCCTTCTACTCAACCACCCCTCCCAGATACTTGAAACTGTTTACCTGTTCCACTATCTTCCCTTCTATCTCTATTCTCAGCTTCTTCTGATTTCCCCAATTTGCTGCCATTACCACCGTCTTATTTGTGCTTAGTTTCATCCCATGTGCCTTCAGATTTGAATTACATTCTCCTATCCTTTGCTGAAGTTTTAGCTCAGAGTTTGCCTGTACTGTCACATTGTATGCATACAGCAGCTTTGTTTGTAACCTTCAATCCACTCTGCTACAGGCCCCATGAGGAGCTCAGTGTCTCTGCAGTAAGTGCTTTACAACTGTAAATGCCTATTTATGTTGAATTTTGTTAGATATTTTACAACTGTATATGTTTATGTTGAAATGTGTTAGACATCTAATACGATTTATGCTTTACTATTGGAAGTTACTATGGCATGCTAGCATTTGTATGCACCAAGTTGTTTTTCGTATAATAGTATGTATGGTCTATTTGCATAGCTGCACCTTGTTCACTAATGTTATTCATGTAATTGTGTGTGTAGACAGCTCATACTGGTGTCTAATTATTTCTATATAATTGTGCTGTTACTGGTGGATAGAATCACATTAGAGACCCAGGACAAAGTGTTGCTCGCTATATTTTTATCTGTGACTGCATAACTGTCTGATGAGGTTTCTTCTAACAGATGTTTTTCCAATTGGCTCAGTATCTGCATATGCTAGTAGTTACAGTAGCTATTTGCTCAGTTTGTTTCTTGTAATCTTTATAATTTATATTTACCATCTCAAAGTGCTTACTCCTCTCTGCACTCTTCTTTTCTAGACCGAACACCCCTCTAAGTATTCAACTGCAGTACCACCTTTAACATTCTTGTAAGAAAAGCACAGTCCGGGTCTGAACTGTCTGCAAACAGCTACAGTTAACTTTGAACCTAACACCACTCTAAGTATTCAGCTGCGGTACCACCTTTAATATTCTTATAAGAAAAGTGCAGTCCGGGTCTGAACTGTCTGCAAACAGCTACAGTTAACTTTGAACCTAACACCACTCTAAGTATTCAACTGTGGTACCATCTTTAATATTCTTATAAGAAAAGCGCAGTCCGGGTCTGAACTGTCTGCAAACAGCTACAGTTAACTTTGAACCTAACACCACTCTAAGTATTCAACTGTGGTACCACCTTTATCATTCTTATAAGAAAAGCACAGTCCGGGTCTGAACTGTCTGCAAACAGCTACAGTTAACTTTGTACCTAACACAAGTATTCAACTGCGGTACCACCTTTAACATTCTTATAAGAAAAGTGCAGTCCGGGTCTGCAAACAGCTAAAGTTAACTTTGAGTATGTGTCTACCCTACCTGTTTGAGCCAATATTCATTTTCCCCTGGAGAGCACTGTGCTTTGGCTTGTAAGCAGCCTCCCCCCCCCCCCCCCCACACACACACACTCATCTTCCACTTTCTCTCTTATTCCCTTTCTGTTAGCAAATAGTATCCATAACTGATCAATACTGTGTGTTTGTTAACTTAAACTGAGACCACAGTAGCCTACTGATACAAGGTTATCCTGTTTTTCCACATGAGAAATGGTTAAGAAATGACTTACAGTTTCAGAGCAGTCCTTGGTCAATTCTGATTGTTTCTTAAACACAAACTTGTCTTTGCTTTGGCTCATTAGCAGCAGTACAAAATAACTGCCTGCTCACACCCTTGTTCTCCCCCCCTTCCCTGTTTAGTACCTTAAGCCAATCCCAAAGTTAATAAATATTACCTGTGGCAGGCACCATTTTTAAAACTACAACCACCCTTTGTCACTATCATATGTTCATTTATCAGTTTACTCTGTTCCCTGATTGTTTCCAGCCCCCTCATAAGAGCAACTAACAGGGTCTCTACCCACTTCACTCCCCACCCTGCCCCCTATTCTCTCCCGCCCCCAGTGGTCCTATCTTTATTACACTCACAAACCCCTCCCATCTTTCCAATAGCCAGCCACAGCGCTAACCCAACACTACCGCCTCCATTTTCCCACTACTGTCACACCTCCTCAAATAACATGTACAAGCATACCTTACCTATGCTCACTGCATGCACTCTTCTTGCATATCTTACATCCTACCAAAGCTCCATCATTCCCCCACTCAACCACGACCACTGTACTACTACTCACACCACCACTCATGTCTCACCCTCACTCGGCTCCCCTCCCACCAACTCAAGACCCATCCCTATGCACCCCCCTGCATATTCTACCAACTATATTGCTCAAACATAAAGCATCCCTACAACTTAACATAGTAACCCTCCCACTATACCTATTACCCACAGAGCACAATCATAAAGTTTCCCTAATAAACAAACACATTCAAAAACTGAGAAAACTAATAACCTCATGCATATCAAAACTAGCCCCAAGTGGAGACAACCACCCCAACCCTGGCCCTACCATCTCCAACCCCAGTCCTCATAATCAGACTAGAAACCACAACTTCCACCATATCACAGCCAATAGAAAGCCAAGTGACTTCCTTCTACTAAGCCTAAATATTAGAAGTATATCCAACAAAGTCCATGAACTCCATGCCACCATAGACTTGTACTCCCCAGATATAGTCATCCTGACAGAAACCTGGCTAAAACCTCACATTACCAGTGAGCAAATACTCCCTACTGGTTACGGCATACTAAGAGTAGACCGGCTAAACAAGAAAGGAGGCGGTGTAGCTATAATATTTAAACAGCATCTAAACATTCAGATCTTAAAATCATCAGCTCCACAAATAGGCAATGAAGAAATAATATATACCAACCTCAAAATAAACCAAAACAAAACCATCAACATAATTGGATGCTACTTCCCACCTGGCCAAAACATCCCTCCACTAGAAAACCTCCTCAGCTGCTTTTACCCACCATCTCGCCCAAGAAACTATCATTTTAGGTGATTTCAATATTGACTGGCAATCCTGTTCTGGCAACAATCCAACCCATCATATAAACCTTTATGGCTTCACCCAGCTAGCCCAGTCACCAACCAGGATAAATAAAAACTCCAGCAAGCACACTACCCTGGATTGGATACTAGTCAGTAAGAGCCCCCAGTCATATATAACAGGCTGCTTATCAGATAGCCTCAGTGATCACTCCTCGACATTACTACTCAAAAAATACCGATACCAAGCTAAACCTGTCATCTACTGTCAAATATGTAAAAACCTAAACTTTAACCCACTCACATTCATCACATCCCTCAAAGAATGTAACTGGCATCCCCTAAAGTACCTCAGTCTTGATGACGCAGTTGAATTTTGTAATACTACCTTCCTGAGCATCCTTAATTACCATGCCCCATAAGACTTTCCAGAACGAAAGCACAACCCTCCCCATGGCTACAGAAAAGCACTAAGTCAGAAATGAAAAACAGGGATAAAGCCTTGGAGGACTGGTGCAAAACCAAAACCCCCTCAACTAGACAGAAATTCCTAGAACTACACAATAGAGTTAAAAAGCTAATAAAACAGGACAAATTCCAATACTACCAGTCTGCCCTAGACTCCTCCCAACACAGCCCCAAACAATTCTGGTCCTCCATAAACTCCATCCTCCACCCAGGTAAAGTCAGTACCCCTCCTCCTAACATCCCTCACCCCTCCAAAAATATTGCTACCTCATTCAACACACACTTCACACAAACCATACTATCACTAGCTAAACAACACAACTCCCCTCCCCTCCAACCCACACCTTCAACTAGTAATCTCCCCGCTGCCTTCTCTTTTTCTCCTGTACCTACCTCCAACATAAAAAAACTCTTAACTAAACTTAAGCCCACCAAATTAGCAGCAGACAACCTCCCAAGTGAATACCTACAAATCGCAGCTGATGCTCTGGCCTACCCAGTATCCAGCTTGATTAACCGATCTCTGTCAGAAAGTTACGTTCCCACACTGTGGAAAGTATCACATATAATTCCCCTCCACAAAGGCAGCCCCTCCACAGAACTAACCAATTACTACCCCATAGCTATTCTCTCTCCACTCTCCAAAATACTAGAGAGATGCATACATTCTCAGGTCTCAGAATACCTCCTTACTAACAACCTCCTTTCCAATACTCAGCATGGTTTCCGACCAAACCATAGCAGCACCACTGCCTTACTCTCCTTTACTACCACTATCCTTCAGCATAAAAACAATGGCTATTTCTCCTCTGCTACTTTCCTAGACCTATCTAAAGCATTTGACATGGTCCCACACAAACAACTCATCTCTGTCCTCAATAACCTATCCTTCTCTCAATCAGTCACCAACTGGTTTCAGAGTTACCTGTCTGACCGCCAACAATCCATTGTATGGCAGAATGACATATCTCCCCAACTACCTATCTCCATAGGGGTTCCCCAGTGATCCATCCTTGGACCCCTACTCTTCTCTGTTTTCACCAATAATCTAGCATCTTCCACCAAACATGGCACACTCATACACTATGCAGATGACTCAACCATCATCTGCTCAGCCCAGTCCCTACCCAAACTGCAAAAAGTCACACAGGAAGCCTTTTCCTCTGTTGAAACTTGGTTATCCGATGCCCAGTTAATACTCAACCCAAACAAAACTAAACTACTCATCTTCCAACCCACCAAACATACTCAAAACAGCTCTCACTTTAACATCACAGCAAAAGACAACACCACTATATACCCAACTGAACACACCAAATTGCTAGGAGTGGAAATAGACAATAAACTAAAATTTGAATTCACATATCCATGACCATAAAAAAAGTCTGCAAAAAACTAGGAGTGTTATACAGAAATAAGCAACTTCTCACCAAAGCAGGAAAAATTTCAATAGCAAATTCCCACCTTATCTCCACCCTACTTTATGCCTCTCCAATATATACCAACCTAAGGCAATGCGATCTAAACAAGCTAGAGACCTACTACAACAAAATCGCCAAATTCGCCACAGGGGCATCCTACCATAGTCACCACTGTCTCTCACTTGCTGAACTGGGCTGGCTTGAACTCCCTCACCTCCTTCAATGGTATCAACTATCACTCACCCACAAACTAGTAAACCATCCACTAAATGTCCCATCCTTCCAGAATCTACTCCAACCCTATCGCACCACCAGACCACTAAGATCCAGCAACAAAAATCACTTGCAGATCACTAAAGCCAATAACTCTGCTGGTGAAGCACTATTGTCTTGCGCCATAGCCAAATTATGGAACTCCCTCCCACCCATGACTACCTCCGTACCATCATGCACCCACTTCAAAACTTTACTAAAAGCGCACCTAAAAACATGCTGGCTATGCCCTTGCAACTCCCACTCTAATATCACCCACCCCATCCAACCACTACCTTTCTTTCCACCCCACTAACTACCTTGATTATAGCAAGCTCAGATGCTCAGAAGCCTAGTACTTATTATACAGCAGGAACTTCTTATTGTAACATTTGTTAATGTCTGTTATGTACTTTGCAGATAAATATTCTAGTTGTCTACTGATGTACTATGTTCTTCATCTGTAAATATGTTTGTAATTAATTGCTATGTTAATTTGTTAATTGCTGTGTAATCCAATGTAACTACTGTCTGTTTATTTTAACTGTGGAGCTTTTCTCCCCGGGTCTCCGCTGAAAATGGACCTATGTCCAGTCGGACACTCCTGGTCAACAAATGTAAATAAATAAATAAATAATAAATAAATTGTTGATCTGTACCCTCCAACCTCTTTGCTAATGTAGTCCATCACCAGTATGAACAGCAGTGGGCTCAGAGCTGAAACTTGGTGTACATCCACTCCCACTGGGAATCTCTCTGTGAGGCCGAACACTGTTTGTACTTGAGTCACTAGGTCTGTGTACATAGCCTGCACTAATTCTACCAATGTTTATGGGATTTCAAACCACCGCAGTACTGCCCAGATCAGCTTTCTTGGGACCTTGTCATATGCTTTCTCCAAGTCTAGGAATGCCCAGTTGGGTTGGACTCTAGCTTCTTCTCAAGTATCTATCTCAATGAATCCAAACTGCTCATCTCCCATCTTACATTCTACTACTCTGCGTATCCGTTTATCAATCACCCTCTCCAGAAATTTCATGCAATGTGGTAGGAGTTTGATGCCTCTATACTGCCCACAGTTGTGTATGTCTCCTTTGTTATTGTACACTGACATGAGTCTGCTTATTCTCCAGTCATCTGGGATACACCTTTCTCTCCACACTGCTGTTAGTACACTCAGGAGCCATTTCTCTCCTATCTCACCCAGCATCTTTATCATATCTGCTGTGACCTGATCTGAGCCTGCTGCTTTCCCTGACTTCCTCTTCCTTAGTGCTGCTCTTACTTCTTCTAGGGGGGGCTGCTCTTCTTTTCTCATCATAGGCTGTTTCTGGGGTGGTACAGCTTCTGTGGGGTTTTCTTCATTCAGAAATATTCCTTCCATCTGCCTTTGATGTCCTATGGACTGGTGAGCAGGTTGTTGCTTTTATCCCTTATGAAGGGTGTCTGACTATCTTCTTTATCTTTCTGTCTTTGCCTTGCAACCTGACATAGTTTCTTTGTGCTTCTTACTGATTCACTTTCCAGAAGTTGGTAGAGTGTCTCCGATGCCCTATTCTTTGCTATTGCGACTTCTTTTTTAGCTTCTTTGTTAGCCAACCAGTAGTCCTTCCTAGCATAGTCAGTCTTTTCTATCTCTCACTTTTTCCTGCATGCTCTCTTTCTTTTGATGACTTCCTGGATTTCTGCATTCCACCACCAGCTTTCCTTATGTACCTTATTTCCATACCTGGCTCAGCCACATATCTGTTCTGTAGTCCTAACACATGCTGCTGCCACTCTTGTTCAACTCCACCTGTTTCCTCCTCTTCTTGGGGTGCTAGACTCCTGAGTAATTCCTTGAACTGATGTACTTTCTCTCCAGTCAACTTCCAGGTCTTCAGCCTGGTCTCTGTTGACCTTAGAGCCTTCTCTGACCACTGCTTGCAGCTGATTGTGGCAACTAATAGTTTATGGTGTGGGCTGACTGTTTCACTGGGGATAACTTTGCAATCATGGATTCTACCCCAGTGCCTTTTCCTTACTAGTAGGAAGTCTACCTGAGTTGCATGTTGGCTACTTTTGTATGTGATCTTGTGACTGTCTCGCTTTTTGAACCATGTGTTGGCTACTTTCAAGCCATTTGCCAAACAGAAGTCTAGAATGGCTTCTCCTTCTTTATTCCTGTTGCCCCACCCACGTGGACCCATGAAGTCCTCATATATTGTTCTGTCTGTCCCGATATGTGCATTCAAGTCACTCATTATCAACACCAGTTCATGTTGTCCTGCTTTATCTAGTAGGTTTTGCAACTGCTGTCTGAATGCACTGTTTCCCTCACTATCACAACTCTGCTGTGGGGCATAGGCTGAGATTATGAATACTGCCCTATCATTACACTGCAGTCTGATTGCCATGAGTCTGTCATTAATTCTGATAATATCCTCACTGCCTTCTGAAGCCTCTCTCTCACCACAATTCCTACACCATTTCTAGCCTGTCCCCCACCTGAGTCTGGATCCCAAGCCAAGTGGCTTTGCTGCACTGCCCTTCCATCTCATCTCTTGGATACATAGGATGTCCACCCTCCTCCATATCACTATGCTGCATACTGTCAGTGAACCTACATTAAGCATAGCAATTCTTAGTTCATGTTTGGCCGGTTGGTTGGTTTTAAGTCCAGCTTTTGCTCAACAGAGCTATCCCAGGTAACCCAGGCTGGGCAACCAGACACCATCCAGCCAGTAGTTTATTGACCCAAGGCTGCTGAACTTTATGGTGGACACACACTGGCCAATAGGGGCACATATACCCCTCCCACCATTAGCAAGGGTCCCTGGCGTGGGTAGGCCAAGTCCTCAACCCACTTATCACCAGTAACTACTCATGTCTATTTTTGGCGACATGAGTCAACATGACCGACTCACCTAGAGCCATATTTTACACTATTGAGTGGTTAGCCCTGCCACGGTGGGCAGTCTGTGATCCATGTTCTCCTATCTTGAGGATACTGCGCACCACAGTAGATGTCCAAAGAGGTTGGTCTGAGTCTGTGCTGCTGCCCACAGCTCCATTCATTGATGAGTTTGAGATGGAAACACTCATCATGTTTTTTGGGCATGGGAGAAACCCCATGGAGACAAAGGGAGAACATGCAAACTCCAAACAAGCATTGGTCGGAGGTCAGGACTGAAAAGGTACCTTGTGCATGGGAGGCAAAGTCTTTAACCATTAAGCCATCTGTTCTCTCTAATTTGTTAGTGTACAAACTGACCAGATCTATTCTCCTTCCACTGGTCAGTTATTCGAGCAGTGGCAAATCAAATCTGCAGCCGGTGAGGTCAACCATGCTGTGACCTTTTCCCTTTGTATCTAAACTACAAGTGCAGTAGTTACTTCATTCTAATCCCTCCACAGGGATAGTCACATAGTCATGCTGCTGTTCACAACTGCCCTTTCCCACCCCTTTCCTTTGACAACATAGTTCTTTCAGAAAGTAAGAAGGTCCATGACCAAAGTTATCCTCATTTTTCCTTTCTGGCTCTAGCAAGTGTGGTTCTCCTTCTTCTGGCCTCAACTACTAGATACACCCCGGACTCTAGACAACTGTCCAGACCTTCTGACTCACCCCTTGTGCAGCCTCACTTGGACCCAGAGAAAATTGAGTACCACAAAAGTTTTCCTTAGCAAATGGATACATGTCTCTACCTGGGCAGTTGCAAAGGGGAAAGATCACTTTTCAGATCCTCTTCCTTCCATTCTAGACTGCTTGTCAGACCTTTCAGATCTTTCCCTAAAAGGATCTAGCTTTTCAGTAGTCAAAGTGCAATGAGCTGCGATTTCCATTTCCCACATTGGACAGAATCAGACAATTATAACTTATCTAAAGATTTCAAAAGCCTTTCTAAAGGGAGCTTTTTATTGACATCTCCCAATGGGACATAACTGTCATACTGTTATGCTTTAAATGTTAATATCCCACTCCCGTTTCAGCCAGCAACTTCAACAGACTTAAAGTACCTTTCTTGGAAGACTAAAGGGTTTTCCAAATTACAAACACGTTCCTGTAAACTTTCTTACCTGATTTACAATAGGGATAGGGGTTCTTTGAGAACAAATCCAATGTCCAATGTTCATCCTAAAAGTGGCATCTGAAATGAGCATTAATCAAACCATTAATTTACCAGTACTCCTCCCAAAATTTTCTAACAAAAGAGAATATACTTTGCATCTACTGGATGTCCACAAACATCTTAGATTGTATCTCCATTGGACTAAAGATTTCATAAAATCTGATCAGCTGTTTGTACCCTTTTCTAAAGCTAAGCTAGGTCAGTGTTTATAGTGTTACACTGTCAAGGTGGCTGTCAGACTGCATAGTCTATGTGTATGAAACAGATACCTTTGTAGTGAATGATATATGAAGAGTGTGCAACTGAAAAAAATCCAGATAATATGTGTGTGAGATACAACTGCCACAGAATATGTGACATGCAAGCTTTGTATGTTTTGATTATAGAAGACAGAGGGCCAAAACTAAACTCAGAAAGCACTGAACCAGGGCCAGTCATTGAAGTATGTCATGTGAAATCTTGCATGCAGTACCATGCAAAAATTTAAGCTTTTATAAGGCCTAAGACTTTGAGGCAAGTGTCTACTTGCATAGAAATAGACAAGACAATGAACACCACCACTCATTGCAAAAAAAGTAGGGTGCTTTGGCTCTAAAACGCACAGCAGAAGGTAGTATCAGGACAGCAATCAGTAAATGACTAGTGTTCAGACTGGAAGAGATGTGACTTTGTGATGTTCACTGTGATTTCACAAAGAAGTTACTTGAGTAGAGACTTCATCTTCTGTAATAGATCCAATAATGAGGAGGCAGTAATCCAGGTGAAGGAAGACCTTGATTCCCAGAAGCTTATAGTGAGCTGCCTAAATAGAAATACACTTCCACAACCTGGGGATAGAGCTGAGACTGAATGGCAGAGTTCCACATTGATACTGACTGGCTCTGACCTGGAAATGTCAATATCTTCTAGACTACTTGGCAATCTTGATAAGGTAGGCATCTGAGAAGTCCAAATGAGCACATCCAATCCAATCCCATTTTGAAGATGAAGAGCTGACTGCATATTAACCATCTTAGAGGGTTTATTTTGGGACAAAGAAATTTAAGCCAATGAGATCCAGATTGGCCAAGGTTTTTGGTCTACTTTGCGGCCAGAAATAATCTGGAATCCTAAGCCTGTCTTGTTGGGTGTGACCTGCTGTTTCTTTTGGTAACAGGCTCAAAATCTCTTTCATTGATTCCTGCTTCTGATTAGGTGAGATGTCTGGAAAGGTTAATGAGAGAGGTTGGAGAGGGGCAACAGAGAGGATGACGTACCCTCTGGATATAATTTCCCTTGCCAACTTGTCCATGGTTATTTTCTTTCAAGTTGATAACTGGAAGGAAAAACAATCCACAATGTGGATTTACTATGATTATGAGTTTGTTATTTGGATGGCATGTAATTGGTCTAGACTAAAGTGTCTAAAACCTTGGAGGTGATGTCACAGTGTCAACATAGTGGCAATCCCAAGGTTACAAAGTATACAAAAAAACAATGTCTGATGTTGGCTGCTCCATCTAGTTCAACCTGTGAACTTTGGATCCGACTTGGATCCAGCACCTGCCAAGTCAAAAGTCTTTAGGCCATTTGTCTCTGCTTCCCTTGCCCATAACTCCCTGCTCCTCCATCAGCTCCAGATATAGTTTGCTGCCATTCAGATCTGCTGCTTGGTCTTAGCTCCGCTCTACTTTTTCAATTTACAAAAGTTAGTGTAGTGATTTGGTAAGCTTTTATTGTTCCCTTACCCTCAGTTAATTATCCTTTTGTCCTTTTTTTTCCTTCCAGCATAGTTAGGTAGATAGGTAATTATGTAGATATTTGTAATTGTGTCATCCATTTTCCCTTCCCACCCTTTTTCTCCAAATTTCATGAGTGTGTTGTGCATTGGAAAAGCTCACCCAGACTGCCACAACTTTCTGTGAGGGAAAGGTTAGCTTGCTTTTGGTTTCTTGTATTATGTGTTACTTTATTGCCTTCTTCTGTTTGTATATTGTGATTTGTTTTCTTTACACTGTTTTCTACTTGTAATCTGGTTTTAACTGCATATTAAAATAAGGAAAAAAACACAGCTGTGTCTCTTGTGAGTCACACAGAAATTATGTTTTCCCCACCCTCGCACCCTAACGCTGTTGTGTCTTTAAACTCAACTGTCTTTATAGTTGCCTGCACCTTATGTTAATTTAGCTACATATCTCCTTCCCTCTCTCCTTTCACTGGCCATTGTGAGTAAACACAAAGTTATCATTTTGTGAAATCACTCCCCTTCAACTATTTAAATTTATTGGCCATCCCATTGTATTCCACAGAACCAGAATACAAAGTGTCCACCCCCTTCCAATCTATCTTGCTCTTTTAAAATTTGTAGCTCTCCACTTAGCAGCTCTAATTTGTAGCTCTCCACTTAGCAGCTCTTAGGATATTAACACATTTTTCAATCTTACCTTTAAAATCAGCAACATCTAATGCAAGACCACCAATTATTGGAGAGCCCACATTCTGCCAGTCAATACTCATCAGGGAATACTGCTTCAGTTTTCTCCTGGTGAGAGAAAGAGCACAGGGGCATTATTTCCTGGAGACTTCATGATCAAAGGAAAGCCTAATAACTGCTTCACATGCCAGCTTGGAATTTGTGCTTATATTCTGCTTCTGGTGATAGAAGGAGCAGAATACATTGATTCCTAACTGTTTCTGGTTGGACAGTGAGTGTCTGCACTTGGGATTCCTGATTGGTCTGGTTGTTATTCAAGGCAGCTCCAGGGAAAGGATAAAACAACAAGCCTACAGACCCTTCCATCATCTGGGACAAGACTGTGGATCATCAATGAGACTGTGGCCTGCTTCTCATCTTGGGATTGGTGCTAATGTTTTGCTTCTGGTGAGAGAAAAAGCAAAGGAGCATTGTGTCCCAACAGAGTGAAGCTGTGGTGAGACTCGCATTAGTACTATCCAGGCAGTAACCAATCATGTGACTCCCCTCTTTTCATCATTCTTGACAAACTAATTATTTGCTTTCAGTAAGTACTACTTGATTTGTTTCTAACGTCAGAATATCTGTTAAATATTTCATCCTTAAATTTTCAGGGTCCACTTATTAGTTTCCCCTCAAGTGTTTGGCTTTACCCTGTATAGACACAAAAAACATGAATGAGGGTCTATATCACATCGCCGAATGCACAAGTGTTCGAACAATGCAATATCGAACCAGGAAGTTCGAAATGCAAGAAGTACGAACACACAGAACAGCGATTTTTTTTTCCCAGGGAAAAAAATTGCTGTTCTGGTACAAAAACAAAAAAAAAACACGTACACTTTAAACTTATACTAATGGGGAGGCTTTGCCCCTCACACCCCTTTACTTAAATATACCAACTCAGAGATTGCACCACAGTGGAGGAAACAGCAAAGCTGCGAAAACGGACCACTGTTCCGCAGCTTCGCTATTTTCACATTTCGGACATATGGATTCAATATTACAACGTTCGAACACCTGTGCATTCAACGTTGTAATATAGACCCCTTGAATGATATTTTAACTGTAAAACCATGAAATAAATTCCACCAATACCTAGTTGCACGTGGGACAATTAGTTTGCAGTGGCAAGCATTGTCCCCGAGTTGCAAACTGGATACTCCTGACATTGCTTTATGTTCTCACTCCAACTGTCTAATCAATAAATAAGGGTCTGTTGTCGTGGATATGAACTTTCTGACTATCTCAGTTACCAGGTTGGTGGATGTGGGCATCCTGAGGCAATGTAGAAACTGTCTCATGGTTACTGACAACCAGTTCATTCTCAAACAAACCAATATGGTATGTGAGAGATGTTTTTACACATTGTCACTGGAGGCAAAGCTCTCACATCAAAGTACTTCTAATGTCAATAAGGATCATAGGTTCATAGGTTCATATGTGTTTACTAGGCTAATGACCACAAGAGCCTTTTTAAGCATAGCCATGCATCCCAAATCTCTGACAAGTTCTGATACCCTTGATAAGTGTAAGCAGGGGTTTGGGAGATGAGCCCTTTACAGGTTACCTGTGTCCATTAGAGACATAGGTGCCAAACTGGGGATACATTTCCTGTTCCCCATTCAATTGTCCAAGTTGCACTTGAACTGGGTTAGGAGGAACTCTGCTTTCACATGGATAGGAAGCCTGTTCCATAGATAGGGTAGTCTCTGGGATACATACCTGTTTCTCCAAGAGGTCCTATTTATATTACAGTTAAGGTTTAAGTCTTTAGAATGGGTAATTTCGGTGCTGCTTGTTTTGTGAATATGCAGGAGGTCCATCAGAGTGGGTTCTGACAATGCTCTGTATGCCAGGCTTAGATGTCCCTTCAACAGCCTGTAGGAGATAGAATACAGGGATAGGGCCTTGAGGCGGTCTGCATAGGACATTTTTCTTACACCCTGTATTCTTTTAGTGAGGAACCTCTGTGGATGTTCCAATTCTAGGATATGCCCGGTTAGGTAAATACCAAAGGGGGCATTGTACTCAATGGTAGGTGTGATGAATGTCGAATAAAGTGGAACAAGGACTTCCTTGGACTTAAATGGCATACCTTTGATTATAAGTTGCGCATCAGAGAATGATTTCCTCACTACTGTAGACACATGCTGGTCAAACGCTAGATTACTATCTATGTGTGTCCCTAAGTCCCTGACTACTAGGTCAACTCTAAGGGGTGTGTTGTCAATATGATTGTTACCAGGTGTGGATGATTTCCCAAAGGATACTATTATGCATTTTTTGGCATTTAGTGTTAGTTCATGGCTCTGACACCAGTTGTTTGTCTGTGTCAGCCCTCTTGGAGAACATTTGTGTCAGTGTGGGATTCAATGGCAGCTCCTGATTTGCAATCATCTGCAGACTTAGTCAGTCAGAGACTACTGACCTGATATTGGCCTTGACTTCAGAGAAGTAAATTCCAAAAAAGAGAGGTCCAAGGACTGATCCCTGAGGGACTCCACTTGTGACTGGCCTCTTTGTAGAGGTGGATTCCCCAGTTCTAGCTTCCTGGGTCCTGTGTGTGATCCAGTTGGCTATCCACCAGGTGACATTTGAACCAGCTAACCTGGCTGACTTGTGGTTCTTAAAATGAAAACAGTTTTACTGATTGCTCTGACTCTGCAAGAAGGGTATCTGAATTTTTAGCTCTTATGGTGAGTCAGCCCTACCTCATTTTCCACAGGGACAGAATTTCTTTAACAACCAATCCTTCTTATATGCTTAAAGTGATAATCGAGTTTACTTTAAGTCAAATTATCCATCTCCATTTTTTCTTTCTCAAACATAAAAATGTGGGAGAAAGGATACTCCATACCGGGAATGTCCACAGACAACTGAAGTACTATCTTGACAGAACTATATCTTTCAGATCTTCCAATCAGTTGTTCATTTCATGAGAAGGTAAGCAGGAACAAACTGTGTCAAACCAGACTATTTCCAAATGGTTGTCTAAGGCTATTTGTTATACTCACCACAATAAAACTAGTCCAGGCACAGTAAAGGCCCACTGTACCAGGGCACTGGCTTCTGGAATTTTGGAAAGGTTTGCATTCTAAAACTATTCTAGAAGCAGCAGCTTGGCCCTCTGTGCATACTTTTGTAAAGTGCTATAAGATTGATTCCTTCTCTAGATCTAGATCAGAGGTTGCTAGGACCATTCTCCAGAGACTCCTGGATTCTTCTCCTTCCACCTCTCAAAATGTATAAGCTATGGTAATCTACCCAGATGTCTTAGGCTACTGCAGCATTGATCAATATGAGGAACATAACAAAGCTGTGTAAGTAAATCATAGTTGTTCAAATGCTCACTGCTGCATAGCTGCTCCCTCCCTCCACTTCTCCTTGTTTCTTGGTGTGTTGTTACTGCCAGAATGTGGACTTTTATTTTTTGTTGCTGCTTGCATTGCCCTTTCAGAACTCAGCCTCCCTCCCTCTCTTGGCATGAAGGCTATGATTGCCTTGGCACTTAAATGTGTCTTTTTAGTCAGCTCAGCTGGAGATGCCTAATGGTTTAGGCACAATGAAGCTGGACGGCTATTATATAGCTTAGGCTACTGCAGCAGTGATCATTTGAACAGCTAATGCTATGGTAAGTTTACTTACACAACTGTACTTTCCATATTGGCAGGCACTGTGTAATGCCCAAGATCCTCAGTGCTAAGCATTGTTGGTTAAAGCTGCTGTTTACTGTGGCAGGGGGCCCAAGATCCTCAGTGCTAAGCATTGTTGGTTAAAGCTGTTGTTCACTGTGGCAGGGGGCCCAACATCCTCAGTGCTAAGCATTGTTGGTTAAAGCTGCTGTTTACTGCAGCAGGGGGCCCAAGATCCTCAGTGCTAAGCACTGTTGGTTAAAGCTGCTGTTTACTGCAGCGAGGGGTACCAGCTTCAAATCCTTTTCTTCCCTCTTTATAATTGACATTTTTCACTCTCATGTTTTTTTCCTTGAGTTCCCTGGTGCCAAGTGATGGTGCAGAAGGGAGGTTACATAGCTGGAAACTTCTGGTGTCTTTGAGGCACACTACATATAATAGTAACACCAGTGTCTAATGGTTCTCCCCAACATTTTTTTTATTTTTAATTAACTGCCTTTAAAGTAAGGTATATAGAGTATTCCAGGTGTATACTGTTCCTGACCCATGTGCCCAGTTTTCTTTCCCTGATGTCTAGTGCTTTCCCTCATTCTTGTTATGTTTAAGTGCTGTTAAGGAATGAAACGATCTCCCTAGTAGCTAGTGTTCTCCCCCATGCCCCTTATGTTTAAGTGCTCTTAAGGCATGCACATTTCTCCCTGCTTTCTTGTGTTTGCCCCATCCCTGTTCTGTTTTAGTGCAATTAAGACACAAGAAGTTCTGCCTGGTGGCTAGTGCCCCCCCCCAACCCACATCTGAAGAGTTATCCATGATGGCAAGTGGCCCCCAATGTCGAAGACTTTCCTTTTAGCCTAGAGGTGTATGGAATTATTCCAACCTCCCCAACCCAGACACACACACATGCACACACACACACACACACACACACACACACACACACACACACACACACACACACACACACACACACACACACACACACAAACACTTGCATACACTCGCATATACATCTCACCTGCCACTTGTTTAATCCCCCACTACTGCGACCTCCCAGCCAAACACATGCTTGCACATACACTCACACTTGCAGACACTCACATACACACAGTCACATACACACCACACCCTAACACTACCTGATGACCAAACTCCACACCACTTACCTCAACTGTGATGGATGGCGCTTTAGAAGTGTTCATTACTAAGAGTGGCCAGGAGTGGGCTTACACAGCTAATTGAAAAGCCTTCCCACAGGCAGTTCAGAGGGACAACATTAGCATTTAGCATGCCTGCAGAGGCAGCTCACTTATGTCTTCATGTTGCAGCACCATGGTAGAGCTGTCTCTGAATCAGAAATGGTTACCATGAGGTGTACACCCCCTCTGCTCCTCACTGTACATTTTTTGAATTGGGCCCTGTATGGCATAAGATTTAGATAACTTACAGAAGGTAGACTCCAGCTAATGAAAAGTTATTTTATTAATTTTACCAGCGGAAGCTGTACCATAAAAAATGTGGGTAGCAACAGAGACATGACTAAGTACTTTTTATTAGATGGTGATAAATAAGTTTTTATACAATGTAATACTCCAAGTCTTTTGTGAATGTCATGAATTACATTATTGGTGGGTTCACTTCTGTAGTGTAGTGGTTATCATGTCTGCTTCACATGCAAAATGTCCTGGTTTTGATCTCCAGTGGAATCATTCCCTGAGATTCAAGAAGCTCGGAGCAAGTACCGTTTTAGCCTTGTGCTGAGCATCCTCACTATAGATGGCGCAGCAGCACCATATGAATATGTATGAGGGCATGCTGCCACACCCTTGACGTGCACAGGAAACATGTGCGAGTGCAGGGGGTATGTACAAGTGCTCTACGGAGGCATAAAGATGCCCCGACATTTGCACAACCTACTATGGCTACTAGTAGAGCCCGCCCCTAATAGTAAGTCAGTAATTCAGTGTCCGTGGATACCGAAATGTATGCTAAGCATATAAAAGTGTCCACGAACAGTGAAATAAAATTGAAGTAGTAAACACACAAGCACGTAATGGAATGTTGAGCCCTGTCCCTAGAACTTTCACAATTAGATTCCTTGTCCCTGTGTCCCTATTATACATTTGAATTGCTGCAATATCAAAGGTGTAAGCAAAGCGCAGCGTGTCTGCACGTCGCTGCCCTCCACCGAGCATAGCTTAGACATCATATTCATTCAAATAGAGAAAAACATGCGGAGTCAACGTAAGTCTCAATAGTGTAATGTTTAGAGCATCTGCCTAACAAACAGGCATTCACGGTTCAAGCCCAACAATAGCACATATCATTTTCCATGTGGAATGAATGTCGTTTTGCCATAAAACCGACATAAGAGTATTGCATGAGATATTTAACTTAAATATCATTCAAGCAAAGTGGCACTGTCATAATGAATAAGGTACTAGCAAGCAGGTGTAAGCACAAATAAGCAGCAGTAAACACATATAAGTACCAGTAAGCAAGTCTGAGTGCACTTGCGCAGGTCTAAGCAGTGCCCAGAATAGGAAATGCATATAAGTATATACAGATATATAATATATATACATATATATATATATATATATATATATATATATATATATATATATATATATATATATATATATATATATATATATATATATATATATATATATATATATGAAGAAAGAATGACATAACAATAAAGCATACAAAAGGAATGAGAAGGGAATCAACAGCAACCCCAGTATTATATAGCGCTGTCAGCGTATGTCATATCCAACTGGGCAGGAGTGAGCAAAGCACTGCTACTCACACCACAGGCAGGATATTACCAGTGGGAGTAACACTGTTGATTTGCTAAGTCTACTTTACACAGGGAGGGTAGTCCCTGGTGGGACTACCCAAAAATTGATAGGATGATTGGCCATCCGACCATTACACAAGCAAGGGCAGGTGTATTCAAGGACTAAATGGTGGGAGAGCCTGAGAATACATGGGTTGGGACAACATACGTGTAGGGCCCCTAACGCTTGGGATAGGGCAATGTGTGGAGGTGTGTTATGGCTGTGATAAAATTGGACAATGGATGGTATGCGTGTATTTTGAACACGGGTGGGGTGGAGGAACTTTGGGTATGAAATTATCGAGCCAGACCTGCCAGGGTTGGGATGGGCTGGTTCTAATTGGACCACCCCGTGGAAGTCAGAAAGGTCGTTATAAGTATATATCCATACACATATGCAGACATCTATATGTAGAAGTACATTTTCTGTAACACATTCTTTCCATTTGCAGACATAAATAACATGAATGTTCCCTTACAAACCTCGACAGTAGATAGAATAATAGGTTGTGCAGAAGAGGGATGGGACGAAACTGCTAAAACGCAGAAGTGTGTACAATGTCCAAAGTCAGTGCTGTGCTGAAAATAATCAAATGTGAGGACTTTCCCACACATGGAATCATTCCTGTGATCTGCCTGCTACAGCAACGCCAATTACTAAACCGGTCTATTTGTAAAAGAAATACGCCAAACACATACATAATTAGGCTCTCATGTGTAACGTGTGCATTACCACATAGTCATACTTATTAATTTATTGTAGTGTCATGTTAACGGGAGTAAGGATGTACTGAAGTATAGAGTCTAATCTTGACATAAACACATGCATGTCCCATGTGGGAATACCCAAAAATTGCAATTAGTATTTTAGTATTCTTTAGGTCACTCATGTCAGCAGTGTTTGTGGACTAAATGTTTGAGAGTTCTGAGGATACGTGGAGTGAGTCAACCAATGAGATGGGTCTATAGGAGTAGGGAGTGGCCAATGTGTAGTGGTGTGGATACACCGTGAATCCGACTGGAGAATGGATGACTGCAGTGTTAGAGAGGCATTGGGATGTGTGTTTGGGGAACCAGGAGCCATAGGTATAGGGGTATATATGCAAATGAAGCAGCACAGCAATAGTGTATTGGTTAGAGCAACCGCCTAATGGTCAGACATTCCCAGAAATCCCACTGTATCACATACCATTTGCCATTGGTAATCTCTACATGAACATATTGCGACATCTGTCCGCTGTATAACCTGCAAAATATCAGTTAAAAGTTAACTGGAGTGAAGTGTCAGTGCCATAATGAGTAAGGCACTAGTAAGCAGGTCAAGCATATATAAACACCAGTAAGCATGTGTAAGTGCATTTGCACGGGCTATGTATTGCTTTACAGTCACACACACACACACACATATATATATATATATATATATATATATATATAGTTGCAGACATATACATATATATATATATATATATATATATATATATATATATATATATATATACACACACACACACACACACACACACATATATATATATATATATATGTGTGTGTGTGTGTGTGTGTGTGTGTGTGTGTGTGTGTGTGTGTGTGTGTGTGTGTGTGTGTGTGTGCGCGTAGTTATACACAGATATACAGCTATGATAGGAAACAGCACACAAGAATGACATATGTTCATAGGCTATGCCAATGGAAGGGAGGAGCCCAAGCAAGAAACATGAAAAAATGTAGAGTCCACTGCTCCCCAGACCGCAGGCAGGATATAACCAGGGGGGTACACAGTGCATCCATGAATTCTAATCTTGGAACACAGACAGGAGCGTCCCTTGTGGGACACCCTAAAAATTGCCAAGACCAAAAGAAGGTGATAGACCGAACATTCTGGCTGGGGTGTATACATACTCAGAATACAAGGGTGGGAAACCTTGATGACTCATGGGCCGAGACAATTGTATGAAATGAGTCCCGTGAAGTGGAGAGTGGGCAGCATGTAGTGGTGTGTCTAGAACAGATCAGGACCCAGACTAAGGACGGATGCTATTGAGGAGGTACGGGTGGGGGAACTATGGGTAGCTACTTATGGGTCTAGGTGTGCAGGAGGTGTTGGCTGATGTGTGCATATATGGACAGCCCTAGGGATGTAAGCGAATGTGTTCATTGGGCAGAGGCATCACCCAATGAGCAGCCACACCCACTATGAGTCCTACTGCAGCAAAGTGTAATCTATATGGCAAGGAATGGAATAACCAGATGTAGACGTATATATGTACAGGTATGTGTGTGTATATCTACCCATAGCAACATAGAGATAAGCCTCTTCCTCTCTGTAGTACAAATGTATACATACAGAGACAGAAAACAGATACATACCCACATATAAATATATACATATGCAGACACCCATAGACCTATATATATATATATATATATATATATATATATATATATATATATATATATATATATATATATATACAGCAAAATATAAATATACATGTATGCATACATATACAGATATATATGTATATAGTAATGTAAATATATATATATATATATATATATATATATATATATATATATATATATATATATATGTGTGACTGCAAATATACACATGTATATAGCTAGGATATGATACAGCAGTTACGAGTAACATATGTTCACAGGCCATGCATATGGGGGTGAGTGGTCCAATAAACAAATGTGTAACACATAGCATCAACCCCCCCCAACCCAAAGCTAGGCTGGTGAGACATACAGACACACAAGAAAGGTAAACACACCACTGCTTCCCAGACCACCGGCATGATACTACCAGTGGGAGAGACCTGTCAGGTCTAATCTTGAAACATAGGCATTGATGTCCCTTGTGGGACACCAAAAATAAATGATTAGAGGCAGTCCCGGTAATGACTTATCAAACCAGGCTGTAGATGTACATGGACCAGTAGGTTGTGTAAGCCTGATAACCCATGAGTCGACACAACGTATGACATGTGTCCTGACACGGGGAGAGTGGGCAGTGTGTAGGGGTGTGTTTATACCCCATCTGCACCCACAGTAAGGATGAGTGCTGTAGAGGAGTGGTAGGTGCAGGAACTATGGGTATGCAATTATAGGCCTTGGCATGCAGGTGTTGACTGGCACAGTTGTATTAGGACCGCCCCAGGGATGTAAGTAATATTCCAAAATGGGCATAACTGACGCCCATACCTATCAACCCCTAAGAGCAAATCCACTGGACAGGACATAAACCATTGGGGGAACAAATAGGGACTATACCTCTGAACCGTCCCAATTTCCAGGGACGTCCCGGATTTTGAATCAGTTTCTAACTCTGTCCCACTTAATCCCTCCTAAAACTAGTGACATTTGGAGGAAAGGTGGTGAATTACACGTAATGAATAACGACAACAATTAAGAATTATAAACATCATGTACCTCAGAAAATGTGTATGAATTCATATGCTCTGAGTCTGTCAATCTGTCAGGTTAATAGCACCAATAATTTAAATGTGTACCTGATGTTGTTAGGGCGTGTCTCTGATTCAGTTTGTATATTTCCCCAATCGTATGAGAGGTCTGATAGGGACAGAAAGCACATATTCCACTGACAACCTTAGAAAGATGATAGAATATTAGGTATGCAGTAGCATGACTCAGCTGAAGGATGTGGATTCCAAAACCCAATTACTTGTTTGTATTGAAGAGTGTCAGTTCCCATGTATTAGCCAGGTGGGTGCAGATTGTAAGAGGAACACACCAATAATATGAATCAAACTTTGGACAGGTCGTGGATTCCGTACAGTCGAACGGCATGCTGTCACCTAATGGGCAGTCATTCCCGATACTGTAAGCATGTAATCCGATGTAATAGGCATCACAAGGTAATATCGTAGTCCTCACTCCCACCCAGGGGTGTGAGTGTCAGATGCAAACACCAAATGCAGTGCATTTGCAAGTGTGGGAGCAAGAGGGTGTAAGCCTGTTAGGCCACCAGTATGTGAGTATTACACTGGTAAAGCAATGTAGAGGCTAACTGAGTGTAAGAAACTATAACCAGAGGTTAGCATTGCTTAGCACCACGCAAACCCATGAACACCTGCTCACAACTGCTTTAATGTGCCTTAATCACGCTGTATCCAATGGCCTTGTTCTGCCCAGCAACAAAATAAATGGCCTCTCCAAGGCTCGAAACCAGGACCTTGCACACACAGCTATTGTAATTTACCACTAAGCCATGGCAAATATACAGACATTGGACCTTATCACAAACATATCATCCAGTGCATTCATTCAACAGTATAGGAAATGTATTCCATCATGTAGATGTATGTGTGAGTGTTTATGTCCAGCATATAGATACATAAATATATATAGATATATCAGGAACATCCCATGTGACAACAAAGTATTACAAAGGAATGAAAAGAGAAACACCAGCAATGCCTGTATTATGTAGTGGTTTTGTCCGATGTAATATCTAGACTCCCTCAGGCAGACATGTGTCATTCATACACACAAACATTTGTCAATTGGCCATCTACATCACTCTTTGCATGTTATTTACATTAACACAACAATTCCTGTCCAATCATTATGTGAGAACAGCACTCTCACAAGGTGCTGCGTGTGACATCATCATCATCATCATGGTACAACAGTTGTGCTGGTTCCTGTTTGGTGTTTATCATCATCATCATGATAAAGGCAAATGGGGTAACCGTAGAGGGACCGGTAGTATTGTGTGTACAATGGGGTCATCCGCATCATGTGTACCTGGAACATTTAGGAGTCATGTGCATACTAGGATCGTGTGACTGAGAGACACGGGTGAGGACAACTGGAGTATGTTGTGATGCATATTAAAAGGGTTACATGTGTCCAGTGGACATGTTTGTGAAATGGACAGCTATGTATGGGGCAAATGTTGTTCTAGGAACAGATTGGCATTTTGTTTCCGTAGGGTGAGAGTGGGATGTGGGGGAAGGAGAATAGGTATGCTCGTGGAGGATAGGTAGGGTAGGATGACAGACAAGACAGCATACAGGGTTGGTATATGACACATGTGGGGGGATACACCTCGGATGGGGAGGGGTGTTCAGCATTCACAAGCCCATGAGCCCCCAGATGGAAACAGTGGGACAGAGGTCCCCAGCCATGGGCAGCCACCACTGCACCAAAACAGCTGCAAAGGTGGCAGTGCTGGGGGCTGTCTAGGAGGGGCAGCCTCACCCTTGACACTCTGCCCTTGAGCTGGCGTATCTGGCCTCGAAACCCCTTATTGAGCCCCCTACGCACCACATCTGGGACTGTACAACAGCGGACATATTCCTGTCTGGACCTGCTCCCAGGGGGGGAAAGCCCCATCCTCAGTGGTGGTACCACCAGAAGGTGGTGCAGAGCCAACAGAGGTGGAGGTCCAAGTCTGGGCCCCAGATGTGCTGGTGCCTGGTGCCATGGCCAGCTGAAGTGGGACAGGAGGTTCTGCCGGGACCTCCAAACCTATACAGCCTGTGGTGTTGCAGTTTAAACACAGATATGGCTTAGTAATAGTCAACAGCATTCAGGATTACTTACAACAGCATGCATAGATATGACCATCAACCCAACACAACAGATGGTATACATTTGCAGAGGGAGCACAACACATGCATATATATACTGCATGACATTGGTACAACATTTAGAAGACTTGTGACTGCAGCTATGAACAGTGGCCCATTATTGGCATGTCACTGAGAACCCCAGACAGTGTCTGTCATACCACTGTTTCATGTGACATATGTCCAGTCAGGGATGCAATGGCAGTAACTCATCACTATCACCATGTACTGGCTGCAATCCTCACACTATGCTCCTGTTGTTCACAGATATGTGTTCAGTGAGTAACACAGGAAACAAATGATTCCACACACTGACCAGTCCACAGATGGCCCTACAGATGGGGGTCCCTCATAAACAGAGCACTGTCTTGTCAGTTTTAAAACATACAGAATAGCCATTACCACACACAACTTGTTAAACAAGCAGTAGTCTTAATGAAGCATAGCTACACTTACATGCTGTAGTCATGTCTGGCACATCACCCTCTTGTCTTTAGGCTATTTTCCACTGTGTATGTTGTTTGAGGAACATCCAGATATCATCTGTGATGCTGTTTACCAAGCACCAGATCCAGGTACCACTCACAGCGACTGTCATGGGCAAACACCAACATGATGTCCCTAGATATTGTGCTATGGTTTTTCATGCGAATGGCTATGGGAACATCATCACAACCATTCCACATACAGTCAGCTAGAGGAGGACTGCAATAGGTGCAGAGGCCATCACCTGATCATGACCATCACTTACACTACACAAGCTGCTGCTGAGCAGGTGTAAACCTCCACATCCACCAGAGAATGTGTGGGAGGGACAGACAGAGGCAAAGTACATCAGAGAAGGGCTTGGAGGCTAAAACCTAAGCATTGTCTGTCACACACCTACCTGTACAGGGGTTCAAGCCCTGACTGACTAGTCATTACTATTACAAGTGCATGCAGTTACTCCATGTGCCACAAAGCTGACATGTTGTTGTGCTGTAAGAACACATATGTGTGTTGGTGAGTGACATCTGCAACAGAGATATAGCAGACATACATTAGGTGTAGCACACATGGCTGTCCACATGAACGGATGTCATTGTCAACACAACCGCACTCTCTAATGGACTCACATTGACACTCTTTGCCAGGCCCACAAATACACTCCCAAACTACTTAGTTTGCCACACTGCAGAAATGCATAGGTACTACATGCACCACAGGGGATATCTGGAGGTTCTCTGGGCTAGGGCATGTGAACGTGTTTGACATCTGTTGGTATGCCAATGGGAGTTATACTGGGAGTGACTGTGGTTGGAAGCATCATACCCCACATGCAGACACAAGGTGCCAGTACTGACATGCATGTGTGCATTGCTTCATGGGTGTGTAGTGGTTGGCTGTGCAAGATGGCTGTACAAGGCTGGGTGAGGGGCAAGCCTTGGCATCACACCATCCAACAATGATGTGCAGTGCGGTACAGGGGTGTAGTGTCTGCAATGTCCCACACAGATGGGTATTGTATGAACTGTCCTGACATCCTGGTTACCATTGTGTATGGCCATAGCTTTGCAATGCATGCCATGTCTGTCTTTGATAGTCCTTGACATGGACATTGCCTGGGATGTGCATGTCACACAATAATGTACAGTGACATGTACAGGTGTACCTGGTTAGGCTGGCACATGTTGTATACACAGACTGTTATCCTCCAACATGCCAGTACTGTCCTGGTGTGGCAGAACCTGATTATAGTCAGCAGATTGACCCTGCACCTGCATTGATAGCATGATACAGGTATTCCTGGTCTCAGTGGCATCAGTCCATAAAGGGCACATGTGTATGGCATTGTATGGCCTTTGTGGATCACATTTGATGGCACCACATATGTTGCAGGCATCCAGTGGGGAACATAGTGAAGGCACATTGTCTGCAATTATGTGCCTATTGTACTGCTGTACAGGGTGCCATGCCCTCTGCAGCCCTCTGCAATCACACCATGCCTACTATCTCTCATCAATGTGCAGGGTACTAGCAACATAGTGGGATATTCTAAGAAAGTGAGTTTGTGGATGACACATGGGTTCAGAACATATTCCGGGTAATAGTAAGGTTGCATACTTTGTTCACATGGCCTTTTGCCAGATGTAGGGTTATGGCTTTTCCAACACAGTCCCTTGGCTGACTGACATTTGTACTCCTCGTGAGGTGGACATTTTGACATATAAGAGGGACACCATATAGGAAAACTACAAAATCTGCTCCTCAAAATGTCCAGTGGTTAGACACTCACAGCCACCTCCACACAGGCTCTTACAGTCAAACACACACACACCTGCCATGTCCTGGAATCAAATCCGTACCTAACTAGTGTATTACACTACAGCATTACACAGTTACAGCATGCACTACAGAGAGTACTGGGTTACAGCAGTCCTAGAGATGTATTCCTAGGTGGGTGACTTCAGCAGGATTGCCAAAGGTGGTCATGTGAATTGTAAAGAGTGTGCATACTCTAAAAAGCATTGTTCTTGTCTCAGGCAGACAGAGACATATACACACAGTTGGCCTCTCTTGGAATGGAACCCCTACCTAACTAGTTTAACAAACTACTGCAATACACAGTTACAGCACATGGTATGGAGAATACTGGGTTACAGCAATCCTAGAGGTGTATTTCTAGGTGGGTGACATCAGCAGGATTGCAAGAGGTGGTCATGTGGGTTGGTAAAGAGTGTGCATACTCTAAAATCATTGTTTCTTTCACAGGCAGGCAGACACACACACACACACACACACACACACACACACACACACACACACACACACACACACACACACACACGGTTGACCTGTTTGGGATTAGAACACCTACCAAACTAGTTTAACACACTACAGCATGCATCATGGAGATTACTGGGTTACAGCACTCCCAGAGGTGTATTTGTAGATGGGTGACATCAGCAGGATTGCCAAAGAAGGGCATTCCAAGTGTACTGTGGGTTGTACATGTCTGTTACCTGCGTGTACCCACTGCTTACTGTCATGAAAACACATTTACACCTGCTTACAACTGCCTTATGCAGTCCTAATTGACAGTATCAACAAGACTTGTAGGTCTTGAACCCCTGGACCATGCACACTGAGGTCACTGGATGTACCACTAAGCCATCTGGGTTGTATACATGTTACATGGAGTCTATAATGCACATCCTACTACAGGTATTCCACAGTACTGAAAACAAATGGGACAGTCCCTTTGTCTACATATGTACATTACCCTTGAATGTACTGTACTCTGTGAAACAACAAAGACAAGTCTACATCTTTAAAACTGTCATAACTACATATATATATATATATATATATATATATATATATATATATATATATATCAGTTCATATTTCCCCAATGTTGTGCAACCCTGGAGTTGATATATATATAACAGCCCCCACATTGGGGCCCCACCTAAAATGCTTGTCGATCAAATGAACTGTCGACCAAATAAACTGTTGACCATATGAACTGTCGACCATGTCAGGTAGATCCATACATATATATATATATATATATATATATATAAATATATATATGCACCTACGGGATGTGTATACACACACATATCTATATGCATATACACAGACATAGCTATATATATATATATATATATATATATATATATATATATATATATGTACATACACGTCTGAATGCCCTTTGTGACACAGAGGAGTGCCAGAGGAACTGAAGTGTGCATAAAACAGAGGCATCTCTTGTGTTATAACATTTAAATCATAAGCAGTTCACGACAGAAGGGATGGTTGTTGTGTATGTGGAGTTTGGGGTAGGGAATGATGGCTAATGTAATCTACCCCGGGGATTGTGGAGTTAGGGTGGGGGAATGATGGGTATGGACCTACACCCCAGTGACCACTTCTGTGTCACTGCTTGACAGTGGCACAGGAAAATAACATACCAAACTGTAGTCGTGCTTGACTGTGTATTCTTTACCATTTCTATGTAATACTTTGTAGACACCGGTCACCACAGATGGCTACCATTACACATGTGTATGCCTGGCTACAAGGTATTCACACACACAAACACAAACACACTCACCAGTATTGTGCATACATGTCTTGCCTATGTAAAGGTAACTAGTACAGTGGTATGCAGTTGGGATATGTGCCACAGAACACATACAATTACACTTTCTGAATCCATGTCTGAGCTGGGTGACATCACAGGACCGATTACTTGCAGTGGGGAGGGGGGAAGAGAGAGGTTTAGCGGTCGACAAGGATAAAGGCCAGTGCAAAAGGAGGTATCTCTTTGGAATGCAACAAAACCCGCTGTCATGATAGGATGCAGACACAAATATACACACACACAATCACATGCTGACACACACACTCAGGCATTTGCTGTCACCAGTGGTGGGATCAGAACTCCTGCCTATCTAAAGATCAGTATTACAGTACTACACAGTTACGAGATGCGCCACAGAGATTACACATTCCAAGGCAGTCAGACTGCCCTTCTACAACTGAGGACAACAGAGAGACTGACAGTCATGAAGTACATAGCTGTAGATCTGTGTGTTTAAAGTAGGTGTCCATTACAACCTGTATGCACAAACATGACACATCATCTGTAGGTAGGCCTGAGAGGTATAGCTGTAGCACAACAGGAACCTGAACTGGAGTATGGCCATCTGCGGAATGGACTACTATCACTATACAGGGTTACAGTGGGCATGCTCACACACTTAGTAGCACAGGGCTGTTTGGGGTGCACTATGACTACAACTACACAAGGTTATACTGGGCATGCTCATACAGTTAGTAACAAAGGGCTTGGTGGATGCACTGACTCAAATTACACAAGGTGGCAGTGGTACGCTCATACAGGTAGTAGCACAGGGTTGTTTGGGATGCACTCTGATTCTAACCAATGAAGGCCACAGTGTGCATGCTCAAACACTTACATGTACAGAACACATTGTAATGGACCCCTATTGTAAACACACAAGTTTACAGCTAGGTACATCTTACCTGTCAGTATATATGCACATCATACTGGGTTACTACCTGATACCTGTATGTGGCCTGTAAATATTATATCTGTGTCTGTGCTGTGTGATACACATGCATATATGTACATGAAGTACTGACATATATATGTTATGTATACACATTCATGCATGTGTGGACGTGACAGACAATAGGTTACCTGGGTCGCACAGGTGGCTGCTACCTACAGCATCTGTCACACACCTTGCTACCCTGAAAGGCATACATTGATAGCAGGTTGTGGACAGTAACATTATATGTGGAACAGTGGCATGTGCAAGCATAATGTGTGAGCCACCTTGTGTAATGGTACTGAGGTGCAGGTGTCAAGATGACCTCTCCTGGCTGTGTTAGTAGTTGTCATTATTAGCAGAACTGCTACCCTAAGTATATCTCATGTTGGTCATATACACAAGTTCTGTCGCTGTCCATCACCTTACATGGGGCATTTGCTACCAAGCACATTACTGCCACACACAGTAATGTCATGGTATGGGTGGTAACTACTAGACCAAAACAATGAGCCAATGTCCTGCTGTTATTATGAGGTTGTCCAGTGTCTGTCATTCTGGGCTGTTATGCCCACACGACGAGCCTTCAACATAGAGCACATGCATCCATGTTACACATGCATGTGCATAATACCTAGGTCACATTTACCCATATAGCCACATTCCAAGGCAAATGTCCTACACACAGAAGTAACACCCTGACACTTACATGACAATTGCATTGGATGCTTATGCTAACCCATGCTAGATGTGCGGTTTTAGTAATCCATTTGCTCAATGTAGACCCTACAATGGGGAATACTGACATCTGTGCAGTGAGGAACACCTGGCTGAAGGCTCTGTAGTGCACAATTGCACTACCACCATATAACTCAGATCCAGACATGTGGGCCATAACAGTGGCATGGACTATTCCAGGTGGTGGTGGTGTACACATATTCATAAAGGCTACTCACATGTAAAGACCACTCCTCTGACATAATGCATCACAGATGAGGCAGGTACAGGTGGCAGTGGCAAATGCTGCATTCTAGGTTGTATCCTCATATACATCCACCACCTTGTTCCCAGACTACCAACACACATCCATATGTGGTATGACATAGTATGGTAGACCACCAGATAACCCTCGATTGGTGGACTGTACCTAGGTCTACATCAACTGTGCAAAGTACCCATGTACAGATACAGCTGCATAATGTGTTATGCAATGCAATAATACCACTGTTTGTAACCAGCTCAGTTGTACACATACCGGGGTCCCTCGGATGTTGTCAGCATTAACAAGGTCGACTGTTGCTTTACACCAGTAAACAACATCCTCATGGTTAGATATGACCTAACCATACCTGCCCTTTATATGTACATCCCACACTCATACAACATAAATTACATTACCATAGCTTTCATTTACCTTTTTACATACAGGTGCTACAGTCATTACACACAAGCACATGGTAGATAGCATGCTAACAGTACATAAGGTTTGATATCTATGTTGACAGAGGTAATATCCCCTCTCTACTGGTCACCCATGACACCTATCATATCATACAACACCCCATGTGGCATGTATGCATTTAAACATGTCCGCCTAATGCAATGCCTACAAACATACCCAAATAACAGGGCCATAGGACCTACACAAGGCCTGTATTGACAGACTCAGGGAAATCCAGCTTTGCTCCCTATGTTCCTGAGTAGTCACAAGTGATATGTTCATGACATGTACAGCCATGTGTGGCCACAGCTCCTACATATACCCCATTTCAACAATTGCAAGCCATGCATGCTGTGTGCTGTCTGGACATTAGCCTTAGTACCACAATAGCCAGTACATGCTGGAGTGAGATGTTTACAAGCCATAGACCTCGCACATGCTTGAATGAGTGCACTGCCTAGCTCTAACAGACCATATTGCTGGCACTCTTCCAGTACACATGAGGTGTGTGTGGCAAATATAATGTGCTCACTGTTGACCATTACAGTGCCCTGGCTTCACCATGGCACTGTCAAGTAACAGTTTGTAGGAGCATGACATGGAATAATGCTGTGTGTGTCATGCTATGTGCTGTTGTAATATATGTACACTTGGCTACTCAGTGAATGTGGTGGTGTCCTATCAGTACATAAATACAACATCCATTATGGTGTAATGTTCAGCTATGTTTCACACATGGCATGGGGAAGGTGTGGAATGTATCATCTTGACCTGCTAGTGCACGTTATGATGTAGTCCGCATATGTGTACATGTATTGCTGCTTGTGTAGATTCCATGTCTGTGCAGTGTCTGATGTCTGAAGGTGACTGTTGTCTTAGTACATCATGCTGTTGCAATACAGCCTCAGCATTGCCAACTGTATATGGTGATATGCTGTAAGTACAGTTAGCCGTACATGAGGTAAGGACAGATGTTTGGACATGGCTACTAAGTGGTGGGGCTTCTTTGCAGAGGAATGATTACTGAGGACAGCTCACTGGTGTGTTTCAACCAGTCCTACAATAACCTGTGTACCTGCTAAGGTCAGGTTTTATTAACTGAAGTGGAAGACAGACAATGTAGAATGTTGTAAGGGTGACACTGAAGGCAAACCTCATGACACCTGTAAAAGTAATACCTCCCCTGTGCATATATTGTGCATATATCAGCACAGTTGTCAAAGTAAAGAGTCAGTAAGCATTGCACCGGATGCGATAGTGCTGCACTTCTGTAGTACCTATCATGAGATAGGTAGGTGTTTGATTCACAGTGCTGGCACATGTGGGTGTGTGTCCATATATGTCTCGTATGGTTGGGAATACATCCCACATGTTATCACTCTCCTGAACACTGTTGTTGACACCAGTAAAGAGTGAAGTGTAGAAAGAAAGGATAGGCAGGTGGTTAAACCTCACACATGTAAAGTGTTGTATGTGTTGTGTGTGACATAGGTGTATATCTTTTGTGAATGCCAGTGTGTGTGTGTGTGTGTGTGTGTGTGTGTGTGTGTGTGTGTGTGTGTGTGTGTGTGTGTGTGTGTGTGTGTATGGCTGTCTGTGTGTATGACTGTCTGGTTCCTGGAGTGAGGCTGTATTTTACCATAGTGAAATGTTAATGCCCCCATCCACTCAAAGCAATCTAGCATCCCTGTTGATATCATCAATCATAGACAGGCATGCTACTGTCTGTTAACATGTACACCCTGGGATGTGACCTGTTATTACATAGACTACTGATGGATGCCCCTTTCCACATACACACACTGCACTGTAGTATCCCTGTGGATGTCCTTGATCTTAGGCCATTCCAGCTACCTGTACATGTGTAATCTCTGTGGTGCATCTTGTAATTGCGCAGTACTATAATGATGATATGCACATAGGTAGGGGTTCTCATCCTAACACTGGCAACTGTGTGTGTGTATGTGTGTGTGTGTCAGAGTGTGTGTTACTGTGTCGGTGAATCCCAGAGTGTGTGGGTGTGTCTGTTTGCATGCTGTCATCGCAGTGGGTATTGCTGCTTCCCAATAAGAAGCCACTATTTCCACTGGCCTTTACTTTATCCGGCATACCACTCTTTTACCCACTCCGCGCTCCAGGTAACTATACCTGTGATGTCAACCACTATGGATATGACGGCTCTGAACATAGTAGCTTACTACACAGCTATCATGCTCTTGGATCATTAGAACAGTAAACATAATTGAAACATGGAAGAATATAACTGTGATGTGGAAGCTACAAAGTGCATGTAGGTATTGTCACACTGACCTGTGGGTAGTCAACATGTACATATGGGACTCCCGCAAACACCAACATCCCCCGACACATGCAACTACACCAGAAAGAGAAAGGCAGAACATCAAGATCAACATGCTGTTAGTGTTGTTACACGATACATACTGTCAAACGTACAAAATGCATTCTAAAACTGCAATACATGGTATGTCTGCTGCCTGTCAACTCTACTCGGCAATATTAATCTACAATTGTCTGCCTAGTATGTTCACCCTGTGCATCAGACCATATGAACATGTCCCTGCACTGATGGTGTGGATGACAGGGATGTGACACAGGCATCATCATATGCACAGGGTAATAATGTTTGCCAGAGGCCTAGGCTGTGGCATGGACAACATCATGCGTGTGTGTGCTAGGGCCTGTGATATCATTGGGAATGTGTGGATGTTATGCGTGTGTGTGTGTTGAGGTGCCCTACATTTGCTTCCAGTGTGTGTGTGTATGCATGCACACAGGTCTGGCATGTGGCTGGCCTACACAGGGGTAATATTGACAGCTACAGACTGTACAAGGCAGGTTTCACAGTTCACGGTGTCCGTCCACAACCATGTGACCTGCGCCTGGCAGGGGTTGCACGGGCACTACCAGGCAGAGGTCCAGATTGGGTAACGTCTGATGACACTTGTCCACTGGATTTGTGTCCCCATTGGGACCATCCAGGACCACGTGCATATGGCCTGCTGTGTCCTGGTGTGGACTGCAAAGCACCAGCTGCACTGCTGTTGCTACCGCCACTATGGGAGTGGGCATGTGCAGTAGCATGTTCACGTAGACCTTCAACAGGTGATGTAGCTGACCTACGTCCACGTGCCCGATGCCTCACTCCCACCACATGTTCCAGCACAGACATTCCACACTCGAGGATTGACATGCCATTGTCAAGGACTCCCACCAAGTCACCCAATTGTCTATCCAAAACATCTGCAAGATGATGGTGAGCATTTGCAAGTGCCTGGATGTTGTTAGTTAATGAATGGACAGCAGCCCTTGATGTCTTAGACCTTCTCTGTTGTGATGTTTAGCATGTGCCTGTGCCTCCATTACAGCCTGAAACATGTGTCTGGTGACTCCAGCTGATGTGCTTGGTCTCGCAGGGGCATGTTGGCCAGTGGTCCTCCTACGAGCAGCTCTGGGCACATGCCTGTGTGGGACATCACCAATCTGTTGACTGGGATCATGGTGTGCAGGCACACCTTCAATAGTCACCACACTTCCCTGTTCCATGCTACCACCCGCCAACTGTCCTTCCTCTATGGCCAGTGGTGATGGGGTATGTGCTGGCAGGGGAACTGTGTGTGAGGATGAGGGGGAGACAGGTGGAATGGCAACCAGTTTTAGCCCCTGACAACCATGCCTGTGCCTCAATCATACTATCATCATCACTGCTAGAGTCTGTGGGGACACTAACATCAGGTGGACCGCAGGAGGGCAATGCACCTACATCAACACCTGTAAGGGGAAGACAAGAACTCTACATTACAAGTTATACCAGACACACACAGACAGACAGAGACACACAGACAGACACAGACACACACAGGCAGACAGACACAGACACACAGACAGACAGACACATACTGACAGACACACAGACACACACTGACAGACACACACCGACACACACACTGGCACACACATGCTGACAGACACACACACACTGACACACACACTGGCACACACTGACACACACTGACACACATAGACACACACGCTACATGCAGGTGATATGGCAGATGGCATTCACCTTAGACAACTATAGTTTCAGCTTAGGCAATTATAGTGGTAGTTGTTATACATCCCTGCGTTGCACACAACAGCATGCATGTGTTATAGCAGACAGCATGCACTTTACATAATTATAGTGGTGGTTAACATACATACCTGTATAGCACCATTTGCGTTAGTAGCCTATGCCCCATACCTGCAACACAATACATGCACTTTGCACCGTTGCACTGCACTCCCATGGTGTGTGCAACATACACCACATGTTAACAGACCATTACTGACCTTTGTACATCTGCCACTGATGCTTTGTGTTGGCCACCACCCCTATGTGTGAGGATATGTCGACTGCATACTATGTTTGCCTGAGCCCTAGCTTGCATATCTCCCTCAATGCAGAGCATCTATGTTCAACATTATTCCGCCTACCCCTGAGCTGAGTGTAGACATTGTGCATGTGGCTGTACACACATATTTGACATGGCTGGCCCTACTTTGCAATGGTGCCACAAACCACCACAGGTTTACAGTACACCGGCCTGCTGTGTGGTGTATGACCTTGCCAATCACATATAGTATGACATGTCTTCTGCTGACTTGTTGAATGACATGCATACATGTGTAACACAATGGTGTCCTTTCCAATCTACAGTATGGTAATGGTGTCCCAATGCAGGGATTTGTTATACTAACATGGGCCTTCAGCTGATGCAATGTTGTCTGTCCACCCTACAACTATGCAGGAACATATAGCACATTGAGCTGATGTGCATAGCTATTGCAGGGCATCATGTGGCTTCACAATTGCTATACAGTGTGAGCTTCTGACACAGTTCATAGCCATGACTATGTTCACATACAATATATATCTAATGTGGAATGTGACCCACATCACCGAGGTGTATACACAATAAACCCTAATGTGGAATGTGTGACAGAGGTCACAGAAGCGTATACAGATGACACCCCTGCACATCTGCAACCATATTACTGATACCTGACAACTATGCCCACACATGGCTAACGTACAAGTACTCTGTGTCCCACATGCCATCTGTGTACCTCACACACATGAGGAGCAGGCATGACAGTGATGTCTGACACCAGCAAGGTGAATGTACTCTAACTGTGCCTTGATGTGGATGTATGTGTATGTTGTGCAACACATGCATGTATTTGGATACTGTATAGGTGAATGCTTCCATGTCGTGACACACCCTCTAGATCTTCAAGACATGTTATGTGGTGGTTTCATGTTATGCCTACACATGCTGTGCACAGGTCTGTATGATGTTTAGTGTTTCACATCTGCAGTACCACCATTACACAAAGGCCATAGTTGTATTGTGTTGAGCCAATGTACAACAGGGTGTACACACATGTACACCACTTCTACTGTGTGTGTTGCTTTATGTCTCTGGCCATCCTCCATGGCCATGTGTACACATGTTACGTCCAATAGTTGTGATGGCCATTATTTATTTCACATGTCAGTGTTATCCCATATGACATACACCCATAGATGTCATATGCTCCACTGAGGACAGGGTTATGCAGACAAAGGGTGGTATAAATGGGATATGAGACATGTTTTCAGGATAGTTGAGCAGTGTTGCAGTCAGCCCACTACATGTCATGGACATGTCTGATAGCACATGACATTGTGAGACATTCATAGCAAGGGTATACTCCACAAGGGTGCATCCTGTGGGCCTGGCATTCTCCAGCTCCAACACATTTAGCGTGTGTGTGCACACATATGCTCTCTGTACAGTATTGTTTGTATTCCCAACATGTGTAATGCTGATATGTAGTACCTGTCCCTACAGTGGAACACACCTCCACCATTATATTCACTGTTGTCCACACATCTGGCAATGACAGTTTGGAAGGTTTAGTGTAGGTGCTTCATATAGTCTTCAATTGTTTCACATAGGTAAACAGTGTAATGCATTGCAGGTCTGACCAGTGTCCATTAACAGGACCACCATACATTGTGTGTATGTGTGTTATGGCAGATAGCATGCAATCAATATGTTCCGTGCATTATCAAGCCTGGTAAATAATAATCTCACCTGACACAGCCTGCTTTCACTGCAGAATGCCAGAGGTACCTAAACAGGAGTGTCACGGCAGTAAGATCATTATTCACACCTGTGTGATAGCTACAGGGTGCAATGTCAATGTTAGTACATAAGCCAGTACAATACACTATACTATGGAGTATGCACATCTGTGCATACATAGAGTAGCATACTATAGTATGTGACATGTGTGCATACATGCCTTGCATATGATGTTACACTACATATTGTACAGTAACACATGTAACTATGTGTTATATAGTTGTGTTTTATGTGCAGTAGTGACTTACCAGGCAACTCCAGGCTCGGTGGTTGAGAGACACCCACCTCCACAATACCAGCTAAAGCTTATGGATGGAGGTCTGCAGGTGTCCCCAGGTTGGCCAGTAGCTCCTTGGTACATGTGAGTGGGGGCTGGGTGAATGTCCCCCCACCTGCTGCACCTTGTTCCCTGGATATTGCATTAGGATGCTGTTTCGCCTGTCTTAGCAGGTCAGTGCAGTGTCAGCACACCTGCTGCTAGGTGCGATTGTGACCGCCAACATCATTTGCCCTCCTGCAGACTTCCTCCCACAGGGCATCCCGCTGCTGTTCATCCTGTGGCACATGGCTGAAGAGCATCGTGTAGTTGTCGAGGAGGTATGGGATGAGGACCTCATCCTCCAAGCTGCTGTATGGCAGCAGTCTGCTACGTGGCACACCTGGAAGAAATAATGATGGAGACAGGTCACAGTAACTCACAGAGAAGTAAAGCAGTACAGCTGAACATACATGTGTATCACATTTATTAAGATTACAAATACGTCTTTGTAAATCTACATGACACTAACACCACTGACATGTATAAGTCACACACATTTGACACCTACTGGTGATGTGATGTTATTGCCATATATGTGTGTGTCATGCACCATGTGGATGTTGTCTTGATGTGGGCATGTCTGTTTGCCTGTAGTGGTGTCTTTACCTATCAGCACATGCCTGGATGTGTTCACATTAGTGCAATCAACCTTAATGCTGTGTATATACCACATATATAGTCATACATAGCCGTTAGAGACATGACCTGTGACCCTACAGACTTGCAAGCATGTATGTGTTTTGCCATATACATCTACATGGCAATGTACAGCTGTGTAGCATCCTTCCATGTATTGCCTGTGTTACACATGTGTAACACATGGGACAATAGCTAGCCTGATATTTTTTGCAGGGTTGGATATTAACTATAGCATGTATGGTCATAGTGATCTAGTAGGCTATATGCCCTGGGCCATTTATGAGCCTATGCAGACAGGTTACCTAGCTGCAGGCAACAGACAGGTAAGTTTCAGTGGCCAGTTCAAGCAGTGCCGCAGACCTGATACACATGGTTACTGATATATTTGGCATACGGTCATCACACCATGTCACAGAGAGGGGCGATGTGTAGCTTCACTGGACAGGGATACATAGTATGGCAAGAGTATGTTAAGTGTATGGGACAGGGATCTGTCAGGCATGTTGCGATCCTTGTACTAGAATGGTGGATGTCCATGATGTATGTGTTTATTTGGGATCAGGATGTGTTAAGTGTAGGCATGTCCAACACCTCTGAGTTGGACATGGCTTTATTCAGGGTAGGCTGCATGCTACATAGTGCAGCTAGGATTGTGAAGGGAAGTGTAGGCCATCTACACATGGGCAATAACCCTTAAAGGAAATATGTGATCTATTATGGGTCACATGGGTGTTGAGTATGGCTGAGCAGTTATCTCTATATTCCTGGATGGCACCCTGTTATGATTAGGGGTGCCACATATGACTACCTGTTTTTTGTGGTGACGTAACTATCAAAGGGAAGTACTGATCAGCTGCATCCCATACACACAGTTGCCATTATGTTGACCGCTGATAAAGGTGGTAGTTAATGGGTACAGGGTTTGTAAAATTGGGGATGACAATGCAATACTTAGCTGTCAGATTGTGGCCATACATCACACACCACACATTTGACACACTAAGGCCCTTCTGTATGTAGAACGCAGCACAAAATGAGTCAACTATTTCTCCTAGTTCATAGTCATTTGCAAATATCAATAGGCTGATGCCTTCTGTGTTAGTCTATGTGGTATAGATAACAAAGAGGGAGAGTACCAGGAATGACACCTGTATTAATGTGGCTGGCACTGGTTTGATGTGCGTGTATTGGTCAGACACCTTCTGTAGTGTGGGTTCTGCCAGCAGTCCAGTTGCCAACCACTCCTGTGATATAGGAATATACACATAGTTTGCTGAGTGGAGCTGGAACACAGTATGGGTGATGGTGTCCTACGACCTGGCAAGGTCATGATATACAGCGTGAATCAACTCTACTGTCATCTTCATCTGTACCGAGTACATCAATTACGTTGACCACAGTACATGGCCATACAGACCAGACTCAGCAGGGTAGTTGTGCACTATGTTCCATTATCAATGGTGCCCCCCCTTTGTGGGGTGTGATAACTGTTGCTGTGCACCATTCGGTGTGTACACAGCCTGACATGGAGCTATGATTAAACATGATGTGTATGTGGATAGCTGAATGTTCTTACATTTGTGTAGGATACACCTTGGGATGTTGACAGGTCCCTTGAAAGCTGTATGTATGGCTTTAGAGAGTGCAGCTTGTACCTGCATAGTCATTAGTACAGGGGCCCTGTAGTGTACATGGATATATATTACTAAGTGTTCCTGTTGGGGGTGGGGGGAGGTATGAATGGGTTTAGGTTTTCTGAGACCCTATCTGGATGAACGGGTGCTATTTCTGTAGGTGCAGTACTTCCCATGCCATAGTGCTGTGCAGCACAGCAGGTCTTGTTGTTGCCATTATGATTAATGACACAGCTATAGAATATTCTGTGCTTGGCCTCATAATATGTGGCTGATTAGTTTCTCAGTAGCTTTGCGTGGTTTTATATGGTGTATCTACATCTTACTGAGGCTGACCAGGGATCACCTACACTCATGTGTGTTCATTCTTGCAACAGTTACTACCTTCTATGGCACAGTTTAAAGCATGGTACCACCAGTTTGCCTACTTGTTTGTGTTGGGTTGAATCCTGGTTCTGTTTCAATGGCAAAATCACTGTGCATATGTGACTGCTTAAGGTTCATTTGTGTAGGATTCAGCATTTGTACATGCATTGTCCATCTGTATGGGTGCCATGGCACTCACCACTCTGCTCTTAGGAAACATAACATTGGCATCGGAGACTATGTGTAGCATACTGTTAGCCCTGCTTGTGTGACTACTGTGATCCAGATCAGTGGGGTCGATGGAATCCAACATGCATTGAACGCAGGTGTTGGTACATGAGGAGTCTTCCCAGTTCATAATGGAATAGTTGAGAGTAGCCATTATTATGGTTCTGTCTCAGACCTAATCTTCCCCATTACAGCACATTATGACAGTTGGGAAGTCCGCAGCCTGGTGGGTGATCTGTCTCAAGGTGCATTTTGAATTCTACTTTGGCACAAAGGTAGCTACTCAGCATAATGCATCTGATGTATGCAAGTGCAATTAGAGTGGGGGTGTACATATCCTGCAAGAATATGGACACACCTGTGGCATGTGTGTTCCAATAAAGGAAAATGGGCAAGAGATGAGGTATGTGTTATAACATGGTCATGCAGGTGCGCTCTCCGGAGCAATGAAACATGTCTCAGCCACTGCACAGATATGTTCTCCATGTTAGGGATTGACATATGTGTGTCCATATAGTGTTTCTGACATGTATCATTGTGTAGTGAGACCCGCAGTTTATTGCTTGGCTGTCCCTGTAACAGCAGTAGACCCTCACTTGAACTGTGCATGATGAAGGCACTATAGGCGAAGCATGAACCCTAGCAGTCTCCAGATTCCCAGGGGTGACAGGTGGAGGCCCTGTCTGGCAAAGCATCATGGTCTGTCAACCATGTTATCTCAGGATGACAGATACTGGATACCCTGTGACATGCATCACTACACTAGACAATTGTGGAATACAGTCCTTTTGTCCCTGTACTGCAGTATCATTCTGGCCAATGGCAGAATGCTACCCATGCCTTGGGACATACCTGCATGGGCTACAAGACCTGACAGCTCTTACATGTGTTTCCATGCAGTCCAGGCTACTGCATCACAGGTCCTGCACAACAACATGGAATATGCCATGTGTATAGTTAAAAAGGTGGTCTGAGTGTATGAGTATGTGGCTAATCATGGCAGACAGGCAGCTGACAGTATGTATGCCCTCGTATAGGCTGGTGTGTAACATAGTGCTACATTGCTTAGTGCTAGGTTACTCTAAGGATGGAGTACATGGCTGCAGATTCTACTGCTGGAAGGTGTTATTATTTTACCTCTCAGAGTAGGCACTGGTAGGGGAAAGTGTGAATAAAGCACATTTACATGGTTGTGAGCTGGTTTGCCTGTGGTCTGTGTGAAGTTAAGCAAAGGTCAAACGTGTGAAGTGCTTCTCCGTTTACCATGTTTCAGCGCCGCTTACCATCGTGCAAACACGTGGAAACCCGCTTACAACTGCTTAAGAGTGCTTTAATCCACATACATCCAAAAGCCCTTATTTTGGCCCTCAAAATAACCTAACAACCCTTGCAGGTCTTGAACCCAGGACCATGGACACCACAGTCACTGACTTTACCACTAAGGCATTTGAGATATGTATGAATGTTACGGTGTTTAGAATATACATTGTACTACAGACATTCCTTGCTATTGAAAAAAATGTGACAGTCAGTTGGTGTACATATGTCTGATATACGTTAATGTTCATATGTTTGCAAAAGTAGGTGTTGCAATGTGACTTGACAGGGTGTATTATGAATGAGTAAGGTTCTTGCTTTGTGTCCTTTTTATATTGTCCCCGTACTCCATGTATGCCCCTCCAGTTCACTTATTAGACATCCGACCCAGGCCCTCCTTGATGCATGATTGCATTACCCATCATTCCTTCCCCACCCCATTCTTCACATACACAACAACCATCCCTTCTATGGTGAATTAGGTTAATATTAATTGTTATAATACCAGAGCAGCATGTGTTTTGTGTACACTCCAATTCCTTTGGTGTGCTTCTGTGTCACGAAGTGTGTTCATAGATGTTAATATATATGGCTATTGATGTAACTGTATAATATATATATATATATATATATATATATATATATATATATATATATATGTATATACATATATATATAGATATACATATATATATATGTGTGTGTGTGTGTGTGTGTGTGTGTGTGCAGACATCACTGACATATATATATACATATATATATATATATATATATATATATATATATATATATATATATATATTCCATATTAGTTTGCAACAGTAATACATCGGTAGACTGGAATTTGTTGTTTCACAAACTACAGTACATTACAATGTACTGTACATATGTACACAAAGTCACTGTCCCATTTGTGATCACTACAGTGAAATGCATATGGTATAAGGTGTAGTCTCACACCTCGGATGGCTTAATGGTACGTCCCATGACTATAGTGTGCATGGTCCAGGGTTCAATACCTGCAATGCTTTACAAATGTTTTTTACTGCAGAATAAGGCTCATTTAAGCAGTTGTAAGCATGTTTAAAAGTATTTCTGTGACATTATAGCAGCGGTTAAATGCAGTTAAACAAACTTTGTAATGTATAACCTGTGCGCGCAAACACGGCCACATCCGCTAAATACTCCGGATATATACATATCAGTGACGTAACATCTCACTATGTGCTGACATAACATTACATTCTCTGTTGACTGTACTCTCCTGCACATTTAGGTTTATATGGGTGATTCAAATGTTTATTATACGGATGATTACTACCTATATATGCAAGCTGTGGTTAAGGTATACTTTTGCACATGATAAACATCCCTGCCTTTATCAGGATTGTAACCTCGAATGCACAGATACTATGTGGATGCTGTAACCATTACACTATTGACATTAACGTTGCTTCTGCCTATTTCCTATTTAGATGATTTCTATGTGTAAGCTAGGCTAAGCAAAGAGTGGGAGCCCCCAAACTCACTGAGCTTCACTTACCCTTGAAATAACAACATATAACAAATGTGCTGTGAGACAATACATTACATTCCTAACTACATTAGACATAGCCCCTCACTGACACACTTCAAGGGAAACCTTTTTGTGTGAATTGGTAACAGACTATACACCCCTGGGGTCATGTGTCCCAGAGCCATACATCCAGGGGGTGGGGGAGCCAGTCCAGTTTTATAGCTGCAAGACCTGTTGGGGGAATTGAATGGTGTTGAATTGCCACATTAACATGCCCTCTTTAGATCACTAAGTTCCCCTATCACCCTCCACAACCCCAGTCTTCAACAGCTTCCAGCAACTCTGCCTGGAATTGCTTCATTGGCTATGCTTAACAGAGGCTCAGTTACTTCATCAATGGTGCGGGGAAGGCCAACACACTGTTGTTATGCTTCTAATTGCCCTTGGGCAGATAGGTAGTAGGCTATTTGTGAACCTCTAACGTGCAGGCCATCACAGCCATAATATGTGAATAAACAGACCTTCAGATCACAATATACAGTGTGAACTCACCATGTAGTCAGGAAACAGTTGAGTACAGCAAGAACATACAGTACACTGATAGTCACTCCAAAAGTCTATCTTGGAAGCTAGAAGACTTGTATAAGTTTTAGGTTTTCTATTGCTTACCAGTAGGTTACCTACAGGGGAGATGACAAACAAGCACAAATGGGGAACATGCATGCAGTGATACCATACTGGCCTATGTGTCAGCCTTATGCTTTGGAATACTGGCTAAGGCTATTGGCGCCCCCATGGTGCCTTATTTAGGGAGTCTCAAAGATGAATACCAGCTCCATAAACAGCACAATAGCAGATTCAGTGAGGATTATGCTACTCAACACCAGGGGTTGTGATCACAACATGCATGCCCTCACAGCACTCCTCAGGCTGAACAACATCAACATCTGTGCATTAACTGAAATCTGTCTTAAGGCTCTTGAGAGCACACCAGCACTACCAGACTACAATGCATACAACACACTTCAGCCACAAAACATGGACTGACAGACATGGAAGGGCTGCATCTATATTCATCAGGGATACCTACACCTCCAGGTTAGTGGAGCAGCATGATACCTCTGTGATCATCCATGTGCAGCTGACATCAGCCACAACTGCAATGTGGAATGTGGCCTACTACGGATCACCCTCCATGACCCAGGACCTCCACTCCACCTACATAGAGCATATGCCCTGTATCAGGTGGTAACCTCCCTAACGTGGGGGGGGGGTACTACTAGATGTGGGCATCACCAACATGGGCAACAGGTGCACCACAGTGGAGGTTAACCGGTCACTGGTTAGATCTGACCATGAACTATTCACTGTTTCCACACCCTAGCATCTCCCCCATCCACGGATACCACAGTGTATACCTTTCCTACAGCTAAATTTACACTACTAGTGACAGGGGTGGGGGGTTTCACAGCCCCCATGCTAAGGGGAAACACTGCTCAAGATACAGACAGATTTACAAATGCAGTCTATAAGCACCTACACAGATGTATGGATTGTGCCATCACTGGTAAACCAAGACTCTCCCCTCCTAGACAAGGACACTGGTCTGGTGGACCTCTGCAATAAATAGGCTATACTACAGAAGTAGGACAGTGTTCAAGATGCACAGCAAATCCCATGAAGGGCAGACATCCACTTTTAGTATGATACGTTCATGACATCATCTAAGGCTAACATCAGCAGGAGAATATGCAAGGATTCACAAGATAACCATAAAGACTTCTTTGGCTATGTCAGGGATCTACATGGTGACACACAGATTTGCACTGTGCTGGTGAAATATAGCACAAAATATGCTGACCCTACTGATATTGCCAACACCCCTGCAGATACATTCAGTGCATACTTCACCCCCTAAAGAGCCCACAACACTACCCGAAAGGTATGCATACAGTATCCCAACCATCAGAGACACACAGGTGGAAATGGCCCTCTCTAACAGCAGAACACAGCATCAATGGAGGCAGATGTTGACCTAGACTGCATCTTGCAAACTGTACAAGACAACCTGCCCCTCCCACCTAATTAAGCATTCCTAGCTCAGCCTCTCCACAGGCTACATGCCCATACAGTGGCGTGTGGCAACGGTTATTCAATTCCATCAATGTGAAATCACAACTGACTATGGTAACTACCACCCCATAAGCCTGACTAGCCTGGTCTGCAATGGAATGGTTCGCATACTCATGGCACTCATTAACAATGACATTGGTAACCTTCGAACATGTGACCCAACCAGGGTCAGCTTGGTTGAGTGCAGTTCATGCCTACTGAACCTGTTCGATGTCTTACATACAGTCACCAAGACATTAAATGATGGGGGAGGTGGTTCACACATACTACCTGGACCTCACTAAGGCTTTTGACACCATGCCCCACTCAGGTATTATTGATAAATACACCAGCCTGTACATTCACCCATACATCACAGGTTGGGTTGCCAATGGGCTTACACACAGAACCCACATGGTAAGACTAGCAGTCTCCAGGTCCAACTCTTGAACAGTCACAACTGGTGTCCCACAGGACTCAGTCCTGGGAGCCCTACTGTTTGGCATATACATCTCAGATGCACAGGCAAACACAGGTGGACTACGGCAGACCATGTTTGGTAATGACTGCAAACTGGGAGCCATGATTGATAGTCCAGCTGACACAGACATCCCTCAAGGGGCCTCACAGAGAATGTCACAGGGTGCTAATGATATGGCCTCCAGCCAGGTGCCAATAACTGCATGATCATTCCATTGTGAAACTGGCACCCACATATTAACACATGAGCGGCATCCACTTTAATACAGACGAGGTAATGGGGTATCTGGGGACTAAGGTAGATAGTGATCTCCCCTTTGACAATCATATTTCCACAGTAGTTAGAACATCCTTCTATGTAGGCCATCTGATTACTAAAGGATTCCCATCTAGACATATTGGGGTTATAGTGCCCCTTTACTCATCACTCATCAGTCCCATCATAGGGTATAATAACCCATGTGGGACATACCTCAGAGGACACGTGCAACAGCTGGGGGTTCCATGAATGTACCTCACCAAGGGGAATACTGGCCTCCAACATATTGCCTATGCAGTTGGACTGAATAAACTCCTGCTTTACTCAGTGGCATCTCGTTTACCCAGAGATAATCTCCACTGGCCAACACAGCCATGTCGAACTCAGGCTTGATGGATATGCTCCACCTATGGGAATCCATGTCACAGTGAGCCACACACTGTAGTGAGCTGACCTTGCCGCAACAATAACCGGGAGATGCTGGAGGGACAGCTTCCTGTCACAGACACTCCCCATACTTTGGAACAACATCCCTAACTACATTATACAGAGCCCCTCACTAACACTGTGCAAGAGGAACCTTGAAGGGTGGATGAGGAGCATCAATGGGGTGGCGAAAGCTGACACATTTTGGCTGGCCTTATGAATGGCCTCTGGCAGTTGGCCAAGCACCTACCTATGAATCTATACATACAGTATCTGCATATGCTGATAGCTTAATTTACTGTTCAGGTATTGACTTACCTTGTGCCAGTGGCTGTTATGTGTGCAATAGTTGAGTGCTGCCTATGTTGGATGTACACTGTAGACTGCCTATACATGACAATTTACAGGTAGTCTTGTGTGTGTGCCATCCATTTTTACTGTGTGTGCAGGTGGAGAAAGGTGTCAGTCCCTGGGTGCCTACACTGTCAGTGTGTGTGCTATATGTTCCATCTTTGCCAAGGCATGGGCATACTGGGCATGCCTCCGTCTGCCTACTGGGGCTGGCTCAGGGTGTTCGTGGTCTGAGTCCCTCTGTGCCTGTGGGGCCCTTGGCAATGGTGGTGGGCTGTGAGGGCCTTCACCATTCTGTCCCTGCTGCAGCTGTTTCTGCAGGACCATATTGTGTAGCATGGCACACACTATGAAGATGTAGGCACATGTGCCTGGAGAGTACTGCAAGGCTCCACCAGATATGTGCAAGCAGTGGAACTGTGATTTCAGCATCCCAAATACACACCCTATGATGATTCTGGTTTGTGCGTGTGCCTCATTATGGTGTTCCTGTGCATTTCTGATGGGAGTCATCATCCACGGTTCCAGTGCATAGCCAGCATCCCCCACCAGGTTGCCATTTGTGATGTCCCCCCTGGCAAATAATCGATACAGCTGTGAGGCATGCCAGATGTGGGAGTTGTGATAGCTTCCAGGGCTGCCAGTACACACATCCATGATAATGCCCTGGGCATTGCACATGACCTGGCAGTTGATGGAGGGGTATCCCTTGCGGTTTATGTAGCGCCTACCCTGCTCACTAGGTGGTGACTTGATGTGTATGTGCATGCAGCCTATTGCAGCCAGTACCTCCGGGCATTCTGCCACATGGTGGAAGAGACGCATATTGCTGGCCAACTCCTCCTGCATTCGGGGGAAGTATATGTGCTCATTGGCATGTGGTAACAATGGTATCCAGGAACTGGTGTACTACCCTGGATGCTGATGCCTGTGAGATACCCATGATATCCTCAGCTGGTCTTTGAAAGGTACCTGTAGCTAGTATTCTCAGGCTTACACATACCTTCATATCCACTGGGATGGGTTCCCCTCTGTTTATTCTGGCTCTGAGGCATGGCCGGCACAGCTCCACAAATTGTTGTAGGGTGTCCCTATCCACCCTGTAATGCTCTACTATCTCCAGATCATGTAGTCCCTGGTAGGTTACCCTGGGTCTGAACACTCTCCTCCTCCTCTGGTGCCTGCGGTGGTCATGTGCATCATCCTCCACACCACTTTCAGTCTCCAACACATGCTGGTGGATCAAAGCTATGGCAGCCCCTAACATGTACATAATAAAATTTCCCCGTCTGTATACACCACTGGTGCAGAGTGCATGGGACTACACAAATGTGTGTGAGGTGCTTTCACACTTTATAGTATTGTGCTATGGATGCTGCTGAAGTAAGTGGGTGTGTATGAGTTATTCCAGCTGCTGCGTGTCTTAATTATAGGTTTTGTAATGAGTACTGTGAGTGTGGGGCCTTTACTGTGGAGATCTACTTGCCTGCCTTGATTAATCTGTTGCCCTTAAATTCACTTTTAGACCTGGATCCCCTCCCATTATCAGGCATGCATCCACCTGCCATCCTTCTTGTTTTGTACTTTCCCCACCCAGTCATGGCAAAATGTGCCTTGTAGCTGATATACTGCATATCACCTTTGTTCTGCTTTAACACTTTGCTGTTTTCTTTGCAGTACAGCTCCTCCCCTTCCCTGTTCTGCAGGTAGCTGCTTACAGCCTTGATAGCTGTTGTCAATGGCCCACTGTAGGCTCCTAGGTGTTAATTAGTCATTTGTACTCCAATTTCACTGCTGCAGCATTTCCTTATTTCTTTCCTATAACCTTCCTGTTTCAGCTGCAGTGCACACCGCGCATATCTGTTTACCAGGTTTATGCGCATTGTCATCTCCGTTCACATGCATGCTCGGTTACCTTGTGTACTCTTAGCTAAGCATAGCTATGGGCAATTTGACACACCCCTATCCTGCAGCTTTGCCTAGCTAGGGGCAGACCAGTTTAGCAATGCTCCAATGCGCTTACAGCAATGGCGACACACCCCCTCTCTTGATGTCATCTTTATCTCAAGGGCTCACCGCAGTGTTATAACGCTACGCTGTGAGGTGCATTCTTACACCAGCGGGGAATCTGCGATTCACTATTACTCCTCTCATTTGCATAGCATTGCTTACTAATTCCTAGTTACTGTGCATAACACTGTCACTGCCCCTTAGCAACCCTTGCACCATGAGTATGGTGTAGCATGCCTGCCATTAACTATTATGGGGAAATCATGATATGTGTTTCATTGCGGTTTTATTCTATATTTTTATATATTTCTTGCGATCCCCTTTGCGCACTGCTGCCCTGCGCTTCCACGTCGCGATAGTGCGACTATATATATTAAATGTTAATTTTATATTTTGTAAATGTTTTTATGCCAATGGCTATATATTTAGCCATTGGCATATATTAACAATATAATACATGTGTTTGGTTGGCTGTCATGGCTCCGATTTTATGTTTGCAAAAATGTAAACCGTTTTCTACTGTTTAAATTTTCTGCATGTTTACACTAAGCCTGCACCATTTCCTGAATCGCTACATACCTTCATTTGCATGCTACACTACTGCACATGGGGTAATTAGCATACAAGGCTCAGGAGTTGTGTGGGCATAGTGTATGCAGGTAGTGCACGTGGCAACAGCTCATACCTGAATCGCTCTGCGGTCATCTTTGGTGTTTGAACGCCGACGCTATGCCTGCACCTGGCGCAAGCTTCATGAATCCCGGGGATTATGTTAGAGCAGGATAAATAAGGTTAGCTATGATTTCCCTTCAGTATGAATGGGAATATCTGAATTGATTCTTCGAATGAAATTCATGAAAAATAGTTATCTAAAAATGTGTGCTTGTGATATGAACTGCATAAACATCTTTGCTGACAATTGAAGCATCAATGATGTAAATTCTTTCAGTGGTTGGAGGTTGGTATATTGGGTAAGGTGTTTAACTCACAGGCACAGGGTACAAAGTTTGATTCTTGCCTTTGAGGAAAATTGGCTAGGCTTAACATAGCCAATAAGAGCAACTGGCCTAGTACTTACATATGAACCTAAATACAACATTGCTGTAAATAACTGCACCAATATACTGTAATAATCACTGTCTGAATTGTGGTATTATTTAAAGATACAGGAGTAGCTGGCATTGATTTTTTTTTTGACAGAGATCATAAGTTTGATTTTCTTTTCATTAATTATTAGTTTAGATTCATGCAGCCATGACAGTAATGTATTCATTGATAGTTGCATTTGAGTGGCTAGAGAATTTAGAACTGGAGCACTATACGTTATAGTGCAGTCATCAGCATACTTTTAGTCCGTTTGTGTGACAATATACGTCATTAGTGAAAGCACTGAAAAATAATAGTACAAAGATGCTGCTTTGTGGGACTCCTAGATTGATTTGGGTCTTGGGAAATAATGCAGTGTTCCCGGTAACAGACTGGTGTCTATTATTTATATAACTTGTGAACCAGTTTATAAGTTAAGGTGTGCAGCCCAAAGCTTGCATCTGTGTAGTAGAAATTTGTATTTAACTATATCAAAGACCTCTGAAAAAATCAGTAAAATGTGCAGTTGTATGATTGCTTTTATCACTTTTTTTAGTTATAAAGTTGGTAAATTCAACTAATGCAGACTGGGTACTTTTACCAGGACAAAAATCATGTTGGGTTATGCTCGGTTTATTCTGTGAGGTTAAATATTTCATTAGATAACAAAGGGCTACCCTTTCTAAATAGTTGGATAGAGGACATAGGATGTAGGACCAAAACTAAGCCTCTAAGCCTCCACCAACACATAAATGAAACACATTGGTGGGAGAGATTCATTACCCAGTGATTATCCATCTATTCTCATAGCAGCCAAATTATGGACACTCCTCCCCACAACCACCCCTCCATACACATCATGCCACTTCAAAACAAACTTAAAAAAGCAGCACAAAAAAAACTTGCTGCATGCTGTGCCTGCAACTCTAACTCCTCATCCTCCCTCCCCCACCAACCACACACCTCTTTTCACTCCACTAACTACCTTTGATTATAGCAAGCTCAGATGCTCATAAGCCAGTACTTATTATACAGCAGGAACTTCTTCTTGTAACATTCTGTAACTACTGTCTATTTTAACTGTTTTCTTTTCTCTCCCTTGGCTGAAAGAAAATGACCTACTCACGTGACACTCTCGGTCAACAAATATAAATAAAATAAATGTAACAAATTGCCTTTACATGTTAAATAGAGTGACACCTTCTCATTTTTCAAAAAGAATTTTGATGACTGGATCGATATCTGAAAACTCATCCATGACCTGACATGTTTTGTTCTCCTAGAAGTGGGAGGTACATCTTAGGAGTGGGTATCAGTGAGACTCAAATAGTCTCTTGACTTATGTGCCTTGTAGTCAGTGATCCTATCATACTGTGATGCCCGTGCCCTGGCCCAGCAATCAAGGAGCCTCACCACTAACACCAGTGAGGGGCGTCTCATATAGGAGGAAAGGATAACAAATACACACAGTAAAGTGCAATTTCCCTTAAGAGCAGACAGAGATCACAGTCAGGCCTGGTTGCTCCCTTGCTCACCAGGTCCTCAATATGACTCCCCACTGGCACAGCTATAGGGTCCAGATCTCAGCCTAGTGGGCAAGCTAAAACCTCCAGCACCCTCTCTGTTGAACCAGTGCTTCATGTCCCTGCCCAAGTAGCTGGCACACACACACACACACACACACACACACACACACACACACACACACACACACACACACACACACACACACACACACACACTTTGAGAAGAGTTTATATAACCACACAGACACTCCTGGGGAAGACTGGCACAGGTTCTCCAGCTGTACCCCCTTTTCCCAGACTATACAATAGTACCAGCTGCCACCACCCACTAATATTTATCAGCTATTCAAAGGCCCTTAAAAGGGTGTCCAATTATTACTGTGCAATATTATTATCCAATTTGTAGTATAGCCCAGGGCTAAAGCTATTATAGGGGCTTTGTACAATTCTACAAAAGGCATGCAAGTACTCTAAAGAGCTTAAATTATCCCTACAAAAACAGCCACAGTTGAAAGGATTTAAAAATATTTAATAAATAGTCAAAACACAAGACAATACTTTTTACTACGCAGTGCTAGTCAAGAGTTCAGAGATCACAGAGAAATACTTAAAATAATTCAGTAGTACAGTTCTGACATCACAGAAAAACACTTAGTCTAATCTTTCTAGTTTCTAGCTATTCCTAAGAGAAAACACAAATCTGAGATAAACTTACATATAGAGCAAGGCAGTGCTGATGAGTTGCATGGTCCAGACAAAAATACTTAATGCTCTCTGATTCTCTTTGTTTTTAAAATCACATTTCTGGTTCACATTACATCATTCTTCACACTTCCCTGGGTTACATTACATCATTCTTCATACTTCCCTGGGTTCCAGGCTAACAGAAACTACATTTACATTCTTCACCTCTGGGCAGAAACCAGAACAATAAAGGACATTTATGCATGCAAATTCTGGCCATTAACTCTGGCCTTCAAACAATAGCAAGAATTATTTCATCTAGACCGTCCGGAGCTGTGTTTAGATCAAAGGGTCACAACATGCTTTACTTGGCCAGTAGAGTGCACTGTTGTTACATTTTTATTTTCACTTCCACATGTAACACTATTTTTACCATTTAAGACACAAACCTGTGGTTTACATTAATATTTACAAATGACTGAACTATCTATAAAATTCTATCTGGCTAGGTTGGCAGCCTTCACATTTCTCCATCCCTGGAGAACTCAAGCTAGTTTTTCAAGTGACCCTTGAGAAATGCTGCTTGAGAGGGTTAGGGCTATCTGAGTATACCTTACCCCATTCCCTGTCTTGAGAGCCCATCTGCATTGACATTGCTAATCCCACTGTGGTGCTGCATGAACATATCATATGCTTGCAAATCTAGGCTCCATCTTAGCAACTTGGCCTTTTGCTGGCTGGCTCTTTTCTTCCTTGTCAGGTCTGTGAGGGGAGCAGCTATGGTACTTTAACTGGGGCCGAACTTTCTGTAGTACCCTGCTGTCCCTAAAAATGCCCTCACCTGTTTTTTGGTAACAGGTGCAGGCCATGCCTGAATGGCTTCCACTTTGGTAGGTTCTGGCCTTATCTTACCACTCTCCACTCTATGTCCTAGGTAGGAGACCTCTGCCATACCCACCTGACATTTGCTCAGCTTAATGGTCATCCCTGCCCTCTGTAGTCTGCCCAGCACCTCCTGACATGCTAAAGGTGCTCTGGCCAGGAATGGCTATACATGGCAATATCATCTAGGTAAGCAAGAGCAAATCCTCCTCCTCCTGCTAGGATATGATCTACTAGCCTCTGAAATGTTACTGGGGTATTCTTCATCCCAAAGGGCATCTTTGTTAACTCATAGAAGCCAAAAGGAGTCACAAAGGCTGACTTCTCTCTAGCACTGGGAGTCAAGGGCACCTGCCAGTAATCCTTGGCAAGATCAATGGTTGTAAGATACTTAGCCCCACCCAGCTGCTCTAGGGCCTCATCTGTCCTAAGCATGGGGTAAGCATCTGACTCTGTGTGACTATTTAATTTCCTGTAGTCCACACTGATCCTGGCGCTGCCATCCTTCTTTGGCACCAGCACCACTGGGGAAGCCCAGGGACTGTTGGACTCTTTAATCACCCCTAGTTCCAACATCTCCTGTACCTCTTCCCTCAGAGTCTGTTTGACTCTCTCAGGCATTCTATAAGGGGTCTGCCTAATAGGCCTTTGGGGTCCTGTATCCACGTGGTGCTGCACCAGGTGAGTGCACCCTGGTTTTCCAGTGAACATGTCTCCAAATTCCTGCAACACTGCTTGGATTTCTCGAACCTGGGTAGGAGATAGCTGCTGGGACATTGCTACCCCTTCGACTGAGGTGTTGGCCCGAGCCTCACTGAGGAGATCAATCCCCAGATCTCCCTTAGACTCCTCCTGCAATACATTGCAAATGCTCAGCACAAGGGCCTCCCTATCATGGTAAGGTTTCATAACGTTAACATGGTACAATTTGTGCCCCTGCCTTCTGCCTAGCAGTTCCACCATGTAATTAACATCACTTACCTTTCTTACCACCTTGTAGGGTCCCTCCTCAGCTGCTTGCAGCTTGTTGTGTCTGACAGGAATGAGAACCATCACCTGCTGCCCTACAGCATACTCTCTAGCTCGAGCATTCCAGTCATACCACACCTTTTTCTGTTGTTGGGCTTCTGCCAGGTTCTCTGGGGCCAAGCCCATGAGTTCCCTGAGCCTTGTCCTGAGGTTTAGGACATATGCCACAACAGACTCCTTGTGAGACTTGCACTCACCTTCACACTCATCTCAAATTAAATCTAGAGTTCTCCTCACCCTATGCCCATACAGCAACTCAAAGGGGGAAAAGCCTGTGGATTCCTGGGGAACCTCTCTGTAAGCAAATAACAGATGGGGCAAATATTTGTCCCACTCCCTCTTAAACTGGTCTGCAAATGCCTGTAGCATGGACTTGATTGTAGAGTTTAACCTCTCAACAAGACCATTAGTCTGGGGATGTTGGGGGTGGTCTTCATGTGCTTCACCCCACAGGACTTCCACAGACAAGCCAGCAGGTCTGACATGAAATTGACTCCTCTGTTAGTATTTCTTTTGGGAAACCTACCCTGCTGAAAATCTCTAACAAAGCATTTGCCACCTTCTCTGCCTCAATGGAGGACAAAGTCACCACCTCAGGGTAATGTGAAGCATAATCCACTACCACTAGGATATATTTTTCCCTGTGGAACTTGGAGTACTCAGGGGACCCACAATATGTTACCTCTCCCTGAATCCTTAATAACAGGCAAGGCTCTCTCTCACCTTGTCTCCTGCCTTGCCTACCTTTTGGCACTGCTCTGGGTCACTGTACCCTGTTACATCTCTGAAAATTCCAGGCCAATAGAAGTTAGGCTCTAGGCACTACCAACTGCTGCTCTCTCTCACCTCTAGTCCCTCCTTAGGGGTCCCACTCTATTTACAGTAACCCTTCAGTCTCCTGCCACAGGGTGCTCCCTCCCTGAAGACCCCCCTCTGGTCTTGGCTGGCTGCAGTGTGCAGTCTGGGGTCTCCCCAGCTGTGGACTTACTACTTGCTTGTCTCAAGCCTGACTGCATAGATGCCTCAGTCTCTCAGTTGCTTCTGTTTCCACACCTGTGTCCTCCTCTGTTCTCTCTCTTTAGCTTTTTTTAAGTCCTCTGCAGTGTGAGCTGAGCTGTCCATTCTCCCGAGGTATTATATCTCCACTGCCAGTCCCACCTGACAGGCTAACAAAAAGAAAAAAAAATTGTGATCTGAACTCTCTGAGTATTCACTGCATGGCTGTTTTAGTGTACAATACACCTTCTCACTCTACACACAAATTTCAGGAATTCACTCACTCACCACCACTACAAGTATTTTATTAACTAATTAATATGTGGTGTATGGATATCCCACCACTGCCAAGCAATTAGTATGTGATGCCCAAGCCCTGGCCCCAGCAATCAAGGAGCCTCAATCTCACCACTAACACCAGTGAGGGGCGCTCATCATAGGAGGAAAGGATAACAAAATACACACAGTAAAGTGCATATCCTTAAGAGCACACAGAGATCACAGTCAGTCCAGGGCTGGTCGCCTCCCTTTCAGGTCCCCAGTAAGACTCCCCATTGGCACAGGATCCAGATCAGAGATCAGTCAGTAAGCAAAAGTTAAAACCCCAGCACCTCTCTGTCCAACCAGTGGGCTTCAAACAATAGCAAGAATTCTTCATCTAGATTGTCCGGAGCAGTGTTTAGATCAAAGGGTCACAACATGCTTTAGTTCGTCAGTAGAGTGCACTGTTGTTACATTTTTTTTTCAGTTCCACATGTAACACTATTTTTACCATTTAAGACACAAGCCTGTGGTTTACATTAATATTTACAGATGACAGAATTATTTATAAAAGTCTCTCTGGCTAGGTTGGCAGCCTTTACACATACTATAGAAAGAACTTGAAAACGAAACAGGTATGATACATGGCAGAAAGGAAGAGGTGTGAAAGTGTTGTCTGCTGAATAGCCCTAATTACTACCACATCAGTCTTGTTACACCTTTTCCTATTAGATCATATAATATAATTAGGGATGCAGAAAATTGTTCACATAGTTGCCTGGATTGTCAAACTAGAAAAGAGTTACAGATCTGCGCAATGAAAAAATAAACTTCTGAATCTTTAAATTGCACATGCTCAGTTTTGTCCAGGAATTTGCAATGTATTGAAAGCAAAAATAATCATATGACAAAAAAATAAGCTCAGTTATACCGAAAGTTGTGGTTACAGTACATGTTTCTTGAATGGATGGCATGAAGTTCTTGCTTTAAGTAAAAAAAAAAAGTCAAAATAACTGTATTGTAAATTCAGACTGGAACCAAATGCACAGCTGTATGAAATTTAATTCCTTAAAGCTCGTGTACAGACAGAAAAAACGGACCAGCACAGAAACAAAAACACATACACACACCAGCAACAACAGATACAATGAAGGTACAGAAAAACACAGAAGACACAAAACTCCAACAACTGAGCTCTCCTCAGTCCAGTCTATCCCCATTGCTATTTTCTCCCTCTCCAACACCAGCATATTCTGTCCATCCACATCAGTGGCATCTCCCTCCCCAACACCAGCATATCCCAAGACCAGTTCATTCCCTCCAACACCACAGACCACTGCCAATGCAAAACAAAAACCTGGCAGACAAAAATCAGGCAATTGCTACTGTACACAAACAACTGCCACTACCTGAAGGCCTGAACAGCCACATTCAACATAGTGATCATCCGACAATCCAAACCACCACACCATCATAGTCACCATTCTTTTGCTGACACCATCATTAACTTCCCAATCAAAACCAGATGCTCTGACCAACTATTACAAAATCCAACCCTGCAGTCAGGTCTAGTCACCGCCATTCTGCCTTCCACATTTCACATTCACCCATCACCACTGATGGCATAAACTTCCTTAGTCAGCTTTAAATGATTAATTCCATGGTACAGAGTGAATGAGCCCTGACTTATGCCCCATTAAGTAACAGAGACAAGTGTGGGAGGAGATAGACAAGGCTGAATAGGAGTGAGGGCTGAGGTCATCTCAGCAATTCTGGTTGGAGGTGTTTTGGTTTAGTTTCACAGCTTAAGTGGCATCTATTGAATGGTAGAGCCAGGCTTATGTATGTGAACAAGCAGCGTAAGTAAAACAAGCCAAGGAGTGTAGTAATTGATAGCTGGGGGATGAGCATGCAGAACCATGCAGACATGCTGACTTAGTATTGCAGGAGCTGTACTGCTATCAGAGGAATGGGAGTAGGACATAGCAAAAACTTGTGCCATCCATGTATGATGGCATACCAGTATCTGACTTTTCCTTTTATCCCAGTACATGAAAATGAAGTGGCAAAGCTAATAAGGTAGCTGTGCATTGGGAGATTTCTCTGCTGTGTGATATGGGGGTATTAACGCCAGGTAAGACAGGAAAGTAAATTAGTCATTTAATTAAATGTTAGACAAGATGTACAAGATGTACAAGTAATTGAATTTGTATTTAATAGCGTCTCTAACTTTCAGGCTCAGTCTACATGGCTCCTATTACATCACCTTTCACCCCCTACCACACTCTACCCCATATTGCCCTCCTATCTACCAGTTCTTAAACCAAAAGTCCATCTATCCTGCTTTATGGAAACACTATAGAAACCTTTGGTAATCCCCAAGCCTATGCTACCCTCTTATCCTGCCTACTTTCTTCAGTCATCTGCTGCTTATCTCCTCTATTCCAGTCCTTTCTTTAAAAATCTATAACATAGTCACTTTAAAACCTCCTTAACTTAGTTGCTCTCTCCCTGATCCCCTCAACTACTCTCTCTCCCCTACTAACTCTTTCCTGTCTCTATAAGGCAGCTGTATCCTCTGCTATAGCTCTAACTGCCCTTTATCCTCAGCTACTCCTACATTTCCAACACAACATACCTGACTGTTTTTCTAGTAAAGGATCTTCACAAGCGGCCAGGACAAGCCTACTTCATTTGTCCTTTGTTCTGCTCGGTCTCAATCCTCTCCTCTGCCCTACCCCCATTTCCACCCACCCCCACTTCAATTAGATTTATACATATAGATCACACCCACAACCATTACTCAACACTCAACAATTAACCCAAAAAGTATTAACACTAAATTTCACCCCTTCACAGCAATATTACACCTTAAAGCAAAACATTTGCACCTCTTCCTATATATTAAATCAACTCCTCACTCTACTCACACCATTTACACAGTACATTACAATACTCTGCATATCCCAGGAAAGGCTTCATTTTTTGCACCTGCACTTTTAAAGTTTGTCCTGTTTGTTGCATTTACCTGCTGAGGCTACACACTCAAGTGTGCTAGCCTGTGTTACTTATTTATTGTATTTTACTGCTGTTTGTTGCAAAAAAGAAAAAAAACAAAAAAATTATCATTGTTTCCCGTCTTTCCTGACCTAGAGTCGTCCAAGTACAGGCTTTGCTGTATTCTGGACTTTTGGAAAGTTCCTGTGTTGCCCATTTCCTTACTTGGATAAAGCGATGCTTCTTTGTTGACCAGTGGCAGTGGGGAGCTTAGAGCAGCCTATCTAACCTTGGAGGCGTGTTCAAAGCACAAGAATCTGGTAGTCTATTGGCCATTTTGGGCCAATTTCTAGCTCTTTCAAGTCCCCCTGTATAAAACCTGCTTTTATATTTTTTTGGCAGTAGCGCAGCATCGGCAGATCCGCTTAATTGGGTTTAAACCATTCTCGGCTCCACAAAGTCTGCTCTTCACTTTTTCCCTTAGAACTGATCTAGTTCTCATAATAAACACCCTATTCCTACTCTAAAGCCTGGCACTTGCTCACTAAAGCAATTATATAAGTCAGCACTAAAAAATTAAAAGCACTATACCCTCACAAACTCCCCTTGAGTACCTTGTTCCCCACTGGCCCTTTTTTTCAATTATAAAGGAATTCCCAATGCTATTCTAACATGTCCAAAGGTCAGTTGTCAATCTCCTCTCCGGTCCAGCTGGTGAATCTGGGAATCTTGAGGCAATGTTACAACTGCCTCATGTACACAGACAACCCTCTCCTCCTCCCAACAAATTCCAACACATGTGAGAGATGCAACCATATAGCCATACTGGAGGCTAAGCTCTCTCAACTCAGTACTGGCATAACCAGTCAGGAGGAGAAGGAAACCACACTCACTACAATTCCAGTCTCACATCTACCACGACAGCAAACCAAACACATAAACACACAAAAACATACTCAGAGGCTCTAAATAAAAATCTGCCTAAGCAGCAGAGATCTCCAAAGCAGACACCCAAGCAACCGCTACCCCAAAACAAAACACGTGCAACACATAGCTCACAAAGCCAGTGTGCCGAACAGTCACAGCCCTTAAGGCTAAACAACACACCTGATACACTTGTAATAGGTGACTCTATCGTCAGGCACACTGACGTCCCTCTCACCAGGCTGAACAAGGAGAAGGTCACAGTGAGCTGCCTGTCAGGTGCTAGGATCTGCCACATAAGACAAGCACACAGGTCACTCCAAGGCAAGTACAAATATGACTCAGTCATTGTCCATGCTGGTGTGAATGACCTGAGACGTACCTCCCTGGACTACATGAAAAGAGACATAGAGGAGCTCTCTGAGCATGTAGCCCAGGCCGGTATGACCCTGACCTTGAGTAGCATCTTACCCTCACCAAGAATGATGCCACAATATGAAGACAAGATGATCAATTTCAACAATTGGCTTAAGTATTGGTGTCATTCAAAGAGGATCCAGTGCCTGTCAGCCTGGGATGACATGCTCGACAAGCCATGATGCTTCGCTAGGGACGGCTTGCACCTGTCACCCCTGGGCTTTCGGATATTGGAAAAGGCTCTTGCCACCCCCATAGTGCCTTTTTTAGGCAAGGCTCAAAAGACAAACCCACCTCCATAGGTATCACAAGGGATAAGAAACTAAGAGTAATGCTACTCAACGCCAGAAGTCTAAACCTCAAGATGCATGCACTCAAAACTCTCCTTAGCATGGACAACATCGATATCTGTGCAGTAACAGAAACCTGGATCAAGGCTCCCGAGAGCACCCCAGCACTACCAGGTGATACCTCATACCATGCGTTTCGGCCCCAAAACTTGGACCGAACTACAAAAGGAGAGGGAGTATCAATATTCGTCAAAGATACCCACACCTCCAGGTTGGTGGCACAGCACAAAGCATCAGAGACTATCCATGTGCAACTAACAATGGGTAAAACTGCCTTCCAGTTTATAGCCTGCTACAGACCACCCTCCCAAACCCAGGAACCCTACTCGGCCTTCCTGAGAACACTGGAAAATATGAAGGTCTCTCCAAACACCATTATATTGGGCAACTTCAACTACCCAAACATAGACTGGAAGCATTACTCTAGCTCCAACACCCTAGCCCAAAGGTTCCTAGAATTTATAAACTCAAATGCTATGAAACAACTTGTTACCACTCCCACAAGAGGGGAAAACATACTGGACCTAATCATCACCAACATGGGGGCTCTACACTCCAGACCAGAAGTGTATCCCTCACTGGTAAGATCAGACCATAAACTAATCTCACTGGATATTCACATCCCGACCCACCCCCTGCCCAGAAAACCACAGTGAAAAACTTCTCTAAAGCAAATTTCACACTCCTCAGAACTGAGGTGGAACCCTTCTAAGCCTCCGGGCCTGTGGAAAATACGGCCCAGACTGCAGAATCCTTTATAAATGCATTCTATGAACACCTTCAGGAATGCATGGATCATGCAATCCCAAATAAAACCAAGACCCAATCCTCCAAAGGCAGGCGTCCTTTCTGGTGGACCCCAGCCATAAACAAACTATACAATAGAAGGATGAAGCTACTACATGATAGAGCAAAATCCCAAAAAGGGAAGGCATCTCTGATCAGTATTAGCAAAAACTACGGGCACTCATAAAATCATCTAAGGCCAGCTTCGAGAGAAAAAATTGCACAGGACACTAAGGATAATCACAAGGCTTTCTTTAGTTATGTTAGGAACCTGGGTGGGAATTCCCAGATATGCTCAGAATTAGTCCAAAATGACAAAAAATACACCGAACCCACAGACATTGCCAACATCCTAGCTGACAGGTTCAGTGCAAACGTCTCCCCCCTCACCAAAAGGGCGAATATCTATCCCAGCAGAGAGCTGCCCCCTTGACATCTCAGATGCTCAGGTAAGAGCCGCCCTCTCCAAAGCAAAAAACACAGCATCTATGGGACCAGACGATGTCCTGGGCTGCGTCCTACATGAACTCCAAGAAGAGCTAAACCCAAACATAAAACTACTGTTCAATCTCAGCCTTACTACAGGATATGTACCCAAAGAGTGGCGTACAGCAACAGTGGTCCCTCTCCACAAAGGTGGTGCCTCAATGGATCCTGGAAACTATCGCCCCATAAGCTTGACTAGCTTGGTCTGCAAAGCTATGGAAAGGATCATCATGGACCTCATAAATAAAGATATTGGGGACCTACAGACACTGGATCCTACCCAGTTCGGCTTTGTTAAGGGCAGATCCTGCCTCTTAAACCTGGTCGATTTCTTTGAAACAGTCACCAAGGCCATTGGCAAGGGACCGAGGGAAGGTGGTCCACACAGCCTACCTGGACCTCAAGAAAAGCCTTCGATATAATACCCCACTTGGGCATTATAGATAAGCTCACCAGCTTAAATATAAACCCCTATGTCACTAGATGGGTTGCAAACTGGCTCAAGGACAGAACCCACATGGTTAGAATTGCTGGAGCCATGTCAGACTCCAAACCAGTTACAAGTGGCATCCCACAAGGCTCAGTCCTGGGACCTCTCTTGTTCGGTATATATTTCTGGAAAGGTACAGGCCAACACGGAAGGCCTGTGGCTGACCAAGTTCGCAGATGACTGCAAACTAGGTGCCATAATCGACTCTCCAGCCGACACAAGCATCCTATAAAAGGGCCTCATAAAAACAGACAACTGGTGCCAGAGCCATGGCCTCAAGCTAAACGCCAAAAAGTGTATAGTCATCCCCTTCGCAAAAACAAAGTGCTCACAAATTACCACATAGGTGGTAATCCATTGGCACGGAAGAAGTAATTAGGGACCTGGGGACCCAAGTTGATAGCAATCTCTCATTTGAAAACCACGTGGCCAAAGTGGTTAGAAAAACATTTTATATAGCCCACCTAATCATGAAGGGATTCACATCTAGATCAGGGGAGGTCATCGTGCCTCTTTACTCATCCCTCATCAGGCCCATAATTGAGTACAATGCCCCTTTTGGGACGTACCTTACCAGACACCTGCAGCAACTGGAAAGACCCCAAAAGTACCTCACCAAGAGGATCAAAGGGCTCAAACAGATGCCATATGCTGCCCAGTTAAAGAAACTCCAGCTCTACTCAGTGGCATACCGCCTGCTCAGAGGCGATCTGTGCCTGACATATAAAGCCATGTCCAACCTGGAATTAATGGACATGCTACACCTCAGAAAATCCAAATCCCATCGAGCTACGCACTCGAGAGACTTGAACCTCAGCACTGAAATAAATAGGACATGCTGGAAGGGCAGATTCATAACCCAGAGGCTCCCTTCACTCTGGAATAAAATCCCAGTCCAGGTTAGGCAGAGTCCCTCATTGACTCTCTTCAAGAGGAATCTTGATGAGTGGATGGGAGATCGTAGGTTTACCCCGGGTATCACTTCTGTGTCACTGTTAGATAGAGGCACAGTATACTAACCTCGAAAATGGGCATAGCAAAATTCATTTAAAATGGGTGGCGAAAGTCAAACACACTCTGGCTAGGCTTATAAATGCCCTAGGGCAGATAGCCTGGTATGAACCTATGAACCTATGAACCTACATACAAAAAACATACTTACACATCAGCTTACTGCAAACCTTTAGTATTTCAATACAATTACTTCTTTATTCCCTCACCTCATACCACACCCATCTGCAAGACAACATTTCCCATCCATGGCAAACTTCACCAATAGAACATCACCTAAAACCACTAAACTATAATATAGCCCCAAGCCTTATCTGTACCTCACATATAGACTTCCACTTAGGCAAACATCATCCATTAAGAAACATATCCCCCACCTCTAATAAACATAACAAGCTACTACACAATCTTATCAAACTCTATTTGCACATACTGAAACAATTGGCCATAACATACTGTTATCGGATACACATGATATATGTGTTTATTGTTTAGGCCTGGCCCATTTGGATTCCCCATATGAAATATGTAAGGCATTTAATCCTAGGGCCCTTATAGACAGCAGAAATATACTGATTTTGAGAGGATTACTGCCTTCAACATCCTCTGATACAGCTTCTGGGACTCAAACCCCTAAGAAGTTTGATAAAAAAGAGGCCAAAAAGCATCTCTTGGACCCCTCAGGTTCTTCTGCTCTGAGCTTGGAAACCCCTCTAAAAATATCAAAACTGGTGGACCCCTTCAGATCCAAAAAAGCACAAAGATAAGTCACTTTGGATCCAGTCTTCTCCAACTCTGGATCTCATATCTTCCTGTCTCCCATCTCCTTTCCTGGAAAGATGTCACCATTCTAGGACTTTGTCTATTACTTCCTCTTCTCATTCCTCCAGACATCTGACTGAAGCAGATGTGGATATGATGATGAGAAAATGTCTCTCAATACAAACTCTATTTGCACATACTGAAACAATTGAACTGCTGTGGTGGCATGCACCCTAATCCTGGTCCCATCCCCTCCCCTGACATGCAGAACAAGTCCACACTAGTTAATCTTGGCCCACTACACCAGAAAAATAATTCCTCCCTTCTTTTCCTTAACATGAATGTTAGAAGCAAGACCTGCATGCTTTACTCTCCCTTTACACACCAGATATTGTAATATTAACAGAAACATGGCTAAAACCACTCAATAACAGTAATGAAATAATATCTTACATAGAGATAGGCGTGGTAAAAAGGGGGGAGGGCTAGCAATCTTATTCAAAAGCCAACTAATGCTCGACCACTTAGATTTAAGCATACTTGACTTTGACAAAGCAGAATTCATTTTTGCTAAGCTAAACATTAATCCCAGAAATATATTAATATCATAGATGGTTATATCCCACCAGGTAATAATATTTCTACAACAGAAAAAATACTATATTGGGTTTCCAACTCTCACCCTCACTCAGGAAACAATTCTGTTGGGGGACTTCAATACAGATTAGCTTAACTGCTTTGAACATAATACATTATCCCATGTTACTCTCCATGGGTTCACCCAGCTCATCTCATCCCCCACAAAAACTGATAAATCATCAAAATGCCTGTTCATTCTGGACTAGATTTTTGTAAGTAACTCCTCCCTTGCATCTCAGTCAGGCTGTCTGCCTGACAGCCTAAGCAACCATCAACCAACCTATCTCCTCAGAACCCGTACACACCAATTCAGTCAAACTACCTTTTGACTAGTCAGAAATAAAAAAAAAAAAACTTTAACCCTTACAACTTCATCACCTCTCTAAAATGTTGTGACTGGAACCCTTACAACTTCATCACCTCTCTAAAATGTTGTGACTGGAACTCTCTTAAACAACTACCTCTTGATGATGCAGTAAACTACTTTAACTCAACTTTTTTAGATATACTGAACCACCATGCATCCCCTAGAACTATGAGAGTAAAAGCCGACCACACACCATGGCTAACTAAAGAATGTAAATCTGTACCCAAGGCCAGGGACAAGCCTGGGAACAATTTCACAAAAAAAAACCAAACAACAAGGCAAAAATTCCTAGAATGGTGAAACAAAGCTAAGAAACTAGTAAAATTAAAATAAACTACTATCATAACATCAAAAAAACATGCTAAAAACCCTAAAAAAGCCTGGGCTTCAGTTAATAGCATACTACAACCAGGTAAATCAGCTACTCCCACACCAACAACAGCAAACAATTCAGATAAGATTCCCACCCAATTCAATAAATATTTCACGGAAACAATTCAAGCCCATGCAGACTCCCAAAGTAGTGTAAGCTGCTCCAACCAACCCACAAGCCAACATAGCACCAACTCCCAAAATAACACCTTCCACTTTAACTTATACCCAGTATCTGTCAAATCTATTACAAAACTTGTCCAAAACCTCAAACCAACCACTCTGGCTGTTGATTGCTTGCCCTCAAAATACCTACAGTTAGCAGCAGAAGCGATTGCCTATCCTGTAGCCATACTGATAAAAAGATCAATATCAGAGAGCAAGGTAGCTGTTATTTGGAAAACGTCTCACATTCTACCACTACACAAGGGAGGCAACTCCATCAAACTCACTAATTACCGCCAAATTGCCATTCTATCCCCCTTGTCTAAAATCTTAGAGAGAGTTGTCCATACCCAACTAATGGACTAACTTCTCAAAAACAAACTACTAGCTAACACCCAGTATGGTTTTAGACCCTTCCACTGTGTCACCACAGTTCTAATGTCCTTTACTAACACAGTTAACCACTATAGAAGCAGTGGACAATTTGTATCTACCATATTTTTGGACTTATCCAAAGCCTTTGATATGGTAAACCATAATAAACCTATAAATATTCGCTCCACTCTAAACCTTAGTTCTTCCACTATCACATGATTCCAGAGCTACCAATCAGGATGTCAGCAGGCAGTCCAATGGCAACACCAACTTTCTCCTTTTCTTCCAGTTGCCTTAGGGATTCCTCAAGGCTCCATCCTTGGACCATTACTATTCTCTCTTTCCACTAACCAGCTCTCTATCTCAGCACCAAATGCCTGAGTAATACAATATGCTGATGACTCCACCCTAATATGTGTAGCTTCTACACTAAAAGACCTCCATACCTTAACCCAAGACTCCTTTCTATCTGTCAAAACATGGTTTACAAACTCCTAACTCATTCTTAACACCAACAAAACAAAACTATTTCACTTCAGCACATCAAGATTCTCCCCTACCATACCACTGTTTTAATATCTTGTCTAAAAATAAAACAGTGATCACCCCAACCACCCACACTAAACTACTTGGAGTTGAAATTGACAGTAACCTGAAATTTGATATTCACATAGCACAAACTATCAAGAAGGTCTACAAGAAACAAGGTCTACTGTATTGGAACAAGCAATTCCTCACAAAACACACAAAAGCCACAATAGCTCAGACACACCTCTTATCTACCCTCCTCTATACCTCCCCAATCCTAACCAATCTCCACAAGACAGACTTAAACAAACTAGAATCTTGTTACAATAAAATAACTAGGTTTGCAACAGCGGCTCCATATAAGACTCATCACTGTACATCTCTCAAGACAGCTAAACTGGCTTGAACGTCCTCAGTTGCTACAATTTAATCAACAAACCTTTGCACATAAAATATTCTATTACTCTGAGAAAATCCTGGCTCTCAATAATCTAATCCAAAAATATATCACTAATAGAACCTTACAGTCCACTAATCAAAACCTTCTAAATACCACCAAAACTAATACTGCTGCTGGGAAGTCTCTCTCTTCACCAATACTATCTCTAAACTATGGAATAAGCTACCAACCCCACTGACCTCCAACTGCTTTACTACACAATTTAAAAAAAACTCTTAAAGTCACACTTTATGAACACTTGGTTATGGGACTCTCCTGGGTAAGCACCTCCCTCAAATCACAACAATTCATCATATGAGAATATGCAAATTCACAATGAATCTATCATTATCTGCATTAAACAAAATTGTTAGTAACTCATACTGTATATTACACCATTACTTAACTGGTTTTCTCAATCAATTATGCTTGTTACTAATTTGTTGATTTGTTGAATACTGCGGTGGTGGTGGTGCTGCAGTAGCATTGTCGCCTTACAGTAAGACGTTGTCCTGTTCGATTCTCAGCTAGAGCGTTTTCTGTGTGGAGATATGCGTGAATGGGCGTACCTTCATTGAAGGTTGTGCATCAGGGCCGGCAACTCGGCACGTAAAAATCTACTGCCAATCATTAGCGGACCGGAGTTCTGCTGTGGCGACCCCTAACCGGGAAAAGCCGAAAGACACAACAACAACAACAACTAATTTGTTGATTTGTTATTCCTGTAATCATTGCCACAATATTTCTCTATAACCTGTACAATTTAATCTGTATGTATACACATGAATTCTGAAACATTGAAATGTTTGTTAACTCTAATAATTTTGTAACCTGGAGCTTTTCTCCCTGGGCTTCCACTGAAAATGAACCAGTGTCCAGTTGTTCTTTCCCAGTAAACAAATAAAAAAAAAAGAAAAAAAAAGTAATGTAAAAAGTGCCTGTCCATTTGTTTTTGAGGGTCAAGAGTTTAGGAACCACTTGATTACTCGTATTCAAGTAAATTATGTGATTAACTAAGGCCACTGTGTTCTATTTTGGAGTGTTTTTCCATTTTTCCATGGTTGTGTAGCAGTAGAGTTTGTTTGTATAAGTTTGGGAAGTATTTCGGCATTTGTCCCTCGGCAAAAACACTTATTTTAAACTGCTTCATTACATTACATTTTACAGGTGACTTTTAAGGATTTAGGATGAGGACTTGAGATGCAAAAAGCAAGTTATGATTTATCGCAATAGAAGATGTGAACAGACATGATGCACAGTCAGAATGACACATTTCTGAGAAAAGTAAGGATCCAAAACTATAAGATCATAAGGCCTGCAAGGCAGGTATGTGTGACTATCATATGTGCCTTTCCAAATACCACCCTGAAGATGTATCATCCACTTCCAGGAGGAAAAAATATGTCAGGTGGTACCCATACAACTGGCTTAGTATTGTAAGAGGCAAGGTTATCACTCTGTTTAACATGCAGTGGCAGTTTGTTCCAGAGATGTGCAACCACTGGATAATGAATTTGTCTCTCCAATGTGTTTTAGGAGGTTTATATCCTTGGTTCTGATGTTTCTCTAGCCCTTTGCCGTATGAAGGTATAAGAAATTAAGTAATGTGGGATCTTTGATGGCACAGACATGGATCTTCACTCAGGTGTCTATACGTGACAAAGTATAGAGGTAAAGCTTCTAATCTGTCAACCTCAAACTGGTAAACATGCCACACTTGACCTTATAATAACTAACATAAAAAATAAATGCACCCATCTTAATATTCAATACAGTCCCATTAGTGAGCACTGCCCAGTAATATCAGACAGGTCATTTAATTCCAAAAAGGTCCCCATGAAATTTTAACTGTCAGATCATTCCCACAAAACAAACTCCCCATACTTATCAAACATCTATCACTAATTGAAAGGTCTGCAATTTACTTCCAAAATGACCTAGAAAGTGCCTGCTTCTACTTCATGACAACCCTATCGGTCTTGCAAGAAGCCCAGTTTCTAATTACATACAGATACCTTAGAGTACAAAAATGCCCCTGGCTAACCAATGGCATAAAACAAAAACTAAGCAATGTGACTCTACTTGGTGCACATGGAAAACCAATCCTTCCAACTCTCAACTTTATCAGACATTTCTAGAACTCAGAACATAAGCTAAAATTGGAACAAGCACTGCAAAATCAATCTTCCTTAGACAAAGGCAACATGCATATTCATCCCAACCAAATCAGTTTTGCAAAGAAATAAAATGCCAGACTGGGCATACAATAGAACCCTTGAATAGACCAGGCTCTAAATATAAATAATAAAAATTTCCAAAACAATGTAAGGACTTCCTTCTTATCTCCATAAAAAAATCACATACTCGTCTTCTCTCTCAAAATTACACAAACATTAGCAAAAATAATGTTTTACAGCTATAGCCATTAGCAGAACAGGGTCTCTTTTCACTCAGCTATCAATGTTAAATAGACTAAGGACTCTGTTATGAAATTAAACTCATCCAGTGCTTCATTTAGCAAACTTAACTCCAAATTCCTGAAACAGAAAATTGCTCAAGCTGTCACTCACTACTGGGAAGTTACGGATTGCTTTCTAACATTTTATTATTATTGTTCCCTTGCCCAAAGGTCCAAATCCTCTGGTCTCAAAGGCTTCAAATCTATACCTAGGCTACTGCACACAACAAAATCTTCAAAAAACTCCTGTATAAGCCATGTTTAACCCATATTAACAGATATGGTCTCCTTTGTGATTGACAGTATGGCTTTAGAAATTCATTTAGTACTATGACAGCACTAGCTACAGTTACATTGTTTGTAGCAATATGATTAATGGACTTATTTCTGCAGGAGTTTTCATCTGAGACATTTAAAACAGCAAACTATTCTTTCCTACTACAAAAACTTTACAAATTAATCTTTGGAGAAAATGCAATTGAATGGTTCCACAATTATGTCAAAATGCCAACTATATCTAAATAGAACTTTTTCCATCAGTGGAAATCAAAACTCCACTCCTTTTTCCATAACCACCAACTGATTTAATTAATATTGCTGTTAAAATCCATTTACCATTAAACATAATTTCATTTATTCTTTCATTCCATATAACCTATATAACATACAATAACATTTTACCTATTCTTTTAACATAATCTTTACTTCTATTCTTATAATATCCATTTTTAATCATATCTATGTATCTGATGTTGGCATTTTCATTCATTCCTCAACTGTTGGGTTTTGATCTGACCTTTGGATCCAACTTGCCACTTTCTGCAGGTCATGGAACACTGAAACTCTCAAGCTCCTCCCTTACCCATAATACACTAGTCCCCTACCTAACCTTTTTTCTTTATTGAATCCTATGTTCTCTTGCTCTTCCTATATTTGAATACTATAGTTAGTATTTTTCCTTTCACTTTTGAGGTAATCCATTAAATTACCATTGCTGGTAATATTTAATCTCCTTTTTCTAACTGTCTAGAAAGGAAAAAAAACAAAAAACTTCATCTTTTTCTTATACTATTCTTTTATTGTTAGTGTAAATAGATATGGCTGAGAAACCCTCAGGTTTTAAAAAATGTAAGGCCTGTGGCCATAACATACTGTTATCGGATACACATGATATATGTGTTTATTGTTTAGGCCTGGCCCATTTGGATTCCCCATATGAAATATGTAAGGCATTTAATCCTAGGGCCCTTATAGACAGCAGAAATATACTGATTTTGAGAGGATTACTGCCTTCAACATCCTCTGATACAGCTTCTGGGACTCAAACCCCTAAGAAGTTTGATAAAAAAGAGGCCAAAAAGCATCTCTTGGACCCCTCAGGTTCTTCTGCTCTGAGCTTGGAAACCCCTCTAAAAATATCAAAACTGGTGGACCCCTTCAGATCCAAAAAAGCACAAAGATAAGTCACTTTGGATCCAGTCTTCTCCAACTCTGGATCTCATATCTTCCTGTCTCCCATCTCCTTTCCTGGAAAGATGTCACCATTCTAGGACTTTGTCTATTACTTCCTCTTCTCATTCCTCCAGACATCTGACTGAAGCAGATGTGGATATGATGATGAGAAAATGTCTCTCAATACAAATTCAAATGAGGGTTCTCCCGGCTTCTACCCTGTTGGGTCCAGAGACCTCCATCAGTACTACCCCAACTATTTTGCCTTCTTCTCTGATCCGATCTTTGGTTTTGGAGCAGTTGAATCAGAGAGTCCTGGACCTGTCCATATGGGATTCAAAGATCATTGTGTCATCTATGCCTATACCATCTCTGAGTGGACTGGCTCTGAGTGTGTCAGAACTGGATGACTCTTGGAGCCGTAGCTTTGTCACCAGATCTGAGGTGTTGGATTCAACTTCAAGGGTTTTGGAGACATCTCTGCCCCTAGGAGCCAAGGAACTGGACAGCTTGGCACTCACCCCTGCTTTGAGTGGTTTGCCTTTGGGTCAGAAGGAGCTGATGGTCTGGAAGCATTTCTCCAGAACTGTGGGTCTCCTTTTCTCTGAGGCATTCTGCATTTGAGGTAGTGGAGAGATCCTACTTCCAACCCTCCTCAGATCCTACTTCCCAGACCCTGTTGTCTCTGTGTCTTGAGCCTCAACATACAGCTAGTCCAAAGTCTTCAGGATACCCAGCAGGGTATATTCATATCTTCTGATACTTCCTCGGAACATCCATCTGTAAAAGTCCAGAGGAAGAGAAAGCACAAAAGGAGGCACTTAGACTCTTCTCAAGAGTATGTCATGGAGGACACTGATTTCAATGAGGGGGAAGGGTCCCCAAGATCACCACATGATGCTGTCTCCTTTGGAGACATTCTAGAGATCCTCAAGCAAAGGGGAGGCTGGTCTGCCAACAACCCTTCCCAAGAGGAATCAATATTCCTGGAAGCCTTTGGATCTGGCCCATCTTCCTCCTGGGTGACTCCACCCACCAATGAGCTCATTGATTTGATCTCTCAACAGATGTGGAAGGAACCTTATTCTGTTAATTTAGTTTCCAAGAGACTAGATAGGATCCCAGAACCACCCAAGGATAGGAAATTTTGGGGCAAATGATTACCAGTTGATGCCATGGTCATAGTGGCAGCTACATAAAAGGAACTTGCAGAACAAAGTTCCTCTGTTCCTCCCCCTAACAGGGAGTCTAGGGTGCTGGACAAATTCAGAAAACATGTATATGCCTGAGCAACTTTTGCAGTTTGGTCACTGAACTATTTGACAGACTTCACTAGACTCCAGAGGGATTTGATTAAAAACCTTACCAAATTCCTCTCTGGGACCATTACTTCTGAGGGAAAGGGCTCAATTCCCTTGCACTTGGCTACCCTACAGTCTATTTCAAATTCATTCATGAGGCTAATCTCACATGCTACTGATGGTACCGCAAGGGTGGTGGGTTCAAGAATTTTCAGTAGGAGGCATGCTTGGATGTGCCTGTGTGATTTCACAGAGCCCTTCAAGTCCTTCTTCATCAATGCTCCCTTTGACAGAACGTCTTTGTTTGCCCCCCAAGGTTAAAGACACATTATCCACATTATCCACATGTGAGCAGGAAGGAAAAAACATCTGCTATGGGCATTCATTTTTTGACTCCTCGATGGACCTTCTCTAGGAATCAATGAGGTGGTCAAAAAATTTGGTTCAAAAAGTCCCAAGGTTCCTTCCAAGATCCACATGGAGATAGTTCCCCCAGGGGAAGAGAGGGAACTCTAATGGAAGAAGCCACTCACATTGTAGAGGAGGCCTACAAAACCAAGGATCTAGATATACCTTCTCTGATAGATCGTTCCAGCTATCCTGAAAGGAGTCACGATTAACCACCTCTGGAGGCAGTTGGGGGTCATTTATCCCTGTACCAGAGAGCCTGGCTAGAGATTACAAAATATTCATGGGTGCAGAGGATTATTTTCAGACGTTATATAATACCATTTTTCCTTCCCCCTCCATTGACAGTAAACAAAATTCCTGATGTTCCACCCAGTCACAGGAAAGCAGCAGCACTGGAAATAAAAAAAAGCTGCTAGAAAAAAAGAGTCATCCAAGAGGTCCCCCTGGGCTAGACAGAGTCCAGAACTTACTCAAGATTCTTTTTACTGCCAAAGAAAATGGGACTAGAGACCAGTTTTGGATCTTAGCAATCTGAACAAGTCAGTTCAATACACAAAGTTTCAGATGGTAATGGTTCAGTCTGTTCTGCCCTTTCTGCACTAGGATGACTTGATGTGCTCAATAGATCTTCAGGATGCGTACTTTCATATAAAAATGAACAGATGGTCCAGAAAATACCTACACTTCCAGCTGGGAGCCAACCATTATCAGTTCAGAGCTCTGCCCTTTGTTCATACCACAACTCCCAGGGTGTTCATGAAATGCATGGCAGTAGGGATTCTAGGTGTTTCCTTACTTGGACGACTGGCTCATAACTGCTCCAACCAGCCATCATTGGATCAAAGCACAAGATTATGTACTCCAGTTGTGCTTTTACCTGGGAATTACTATCAGTCACAACAAACCTCAACTAGAACCAACTCAGCTTTTAGAGTTTATCGGTGCTTTGTTCAACACAGTATCTTTGACAGCCTCCCTTCCTTTACCAAGGGTACAAACCGTACCATTCCAGGTCAAAAAGATCATTCAAAATTCCTTTCTCTCAGCTCAATTGATCCTTCAAGCATTGGGATCAATGTCTCCTGTGATAGTTTTGGTTCCGTTAGCCAGATACCACATGAGAATTCTTCAGTGGAACCTAGCGAATCAGTGGTCTAATCTTCACCAACCCTCATCCACCTAAATCAAGATAACTCAGGCATGGAAAAATTACCTCCTTTGGTAGATTTACTCCAGTCAGATAGTACAAGGTCACCCCTTCACTCTTCTTCAGCCCAAGGCCATAGTTACCACAGATGCTTTCCAAATTGGGTGGGGGGAGGCAATTCTTTGCAAAGACAGTCCAAGGCACATGGTCCCTCAAAGATGCCAATATGCATATCAATGTCCTAGAAATGAAATCAGTCCACCTAGCTTTGCAGGCCTTGCAAGACCCCCCCCCCAGGACCATTGTGATTCAGATGGATAATATGGCAGTGGTTTGGTACATCAGCAAACAATTAGGAATCAAATCTTATTCCCTCTGTCGAGAAGCTTTGAGAGTGTGGAAATGGGTGATCTCATCCAATTGATTTCTGATAGCAACACACATTCCAGGGAAATCCAGCAGACAAATTAAGCAGGTCCATTCTAATGCCCCATGAGTGGTCACTCAACATGAATGTGACTGAAAAGATATTCCATCTATGAGGCCAACCTTGCTGTGATCTCTTTGCATCTCCCCTCAACAGTTTATTTGCCCTGGTACCCCCATCAGGGGAATCACCAAGAGATGCTCTTCTCCATGATTGCCCCCCCCAGTCTCCTCTTCCCCCAGTACCTCTAATCCCCAAATTCCTTAGAAAGCATCTCAATTGAAGAGCACAGTCATCCTCATTGCTCTTTATTGGCCTCGTCAGATTTGGTTCCCCTTTCTTTGGTCTCATCTACTTCATCCTCCATGGATTCTGGATCTGGTTCCAGACTTCTTGTCTCATCTAACAGACATGATACACTTGGATATCTTAGGCCTAAGACTGACTGCATTTTTTTCTCCACTTCCACTGGTAGCAAGACAGCCCAGGCTCTCCTCCTCATCTGCCACATTCTTTTATCCTCCCACAATGCTTCACTCAAAAAAATTACATAAGTAAATGGAAAAGGTTTGTTATATGGGCAGAGTAAAATGACACTGACCCTTTTTCAACCCCAGTACCTAAAGTTCTAGAATTTTTAGCTACAATTTTTAATTAAGGTGCAAGTTTTTCAAGTATAAAAGTAGAACTAGCTGCCCCTTCTAATTTTCACATTGGAGTAAATACTTCAACTTTAGATTCTTCCAAGCTTTGTAAGCCCTTTATAAAGGGAACCTTTCTTCTTAACCCCCCTTTTAAAGATCCCTCTACTCCATGGAATTTGAATTTGGATTTACAATCTTTCACCTAATCTTCCTTTGAACCATCAGCCAAGTGTGAACAAAAATCTTTAACTGGGAAGATTGTCCTTTTAGTGGCCATTACATCTGCTGGAAGACTCTCAGAACTTCTTCTAAGCCTCCTTATTTGATTTTTCATAAGGATAGGGTATTTTCACAAGCCAACCCATCCTTCCTTCCTAAGGTGGTTTCAGATTCCAGTATTAATTGAACTATCAACTCTCCCATTTTCTTTCCAAATTTTTCAAACAAAAGAGAGTATAATTTGCACACATTGGATGTTCACAGACAGTTAAATTTTTACCTGCATAGGACAAAAAATTTCAAGAAATCAGATCAACTGTCTCCTTTTCAGACTCAAAATTGGGCAAACCAGTTACTAAAGTAACTTTAGCAAAATGGTTAACTGATTGTACTTCATTTGTTTACATAAAATTGGGGTTGTGTTTGCCCAAATCTCTAAAAGTTTATTCTACTAGGTCTATGGCAACTTCTTCACTATTTTTATCCAGATCTGCATATAGGCTAACCTGCATACCCTTATTGCTCATTACAAATTGGATCTGGTGTCTAGAGGAAGATCAGCCTTTGGTAAAGTGGTGATCAGGAATATCCTTCTTTAGAGTCCTCCTAGGATTTAGGTAGCTGAGGACTCTGTACGATCAGTTGAAAAATGAATAAAAATGACAACATCTGATAAAAAAGTTATGTACTCACCATAAGGTTCCATATGTGTCATCCATTTTCATTCTTCCTCAACTTCCCTCACCCCGCCCCCTACCAGTTTGACTTCTGTAAGGATTAGAAGAGGCCAAAGGAGCCATTGTTCCTTTATTTGAGCTTCAAACACTGTTATCTCATCTCTTTATATTTGTAAAATATTATATAGGCTTAAAAGTCAGCAAACACGATCTGAGGTATGGTAGGAGACTAGTGTGTTATGGGTAATGGAGGAACTTGAGAGTTTCAGTGTTCCACAAGTTGGAAAAAGTGGCTGAGTCAAATCCAAGTGTTAGATCTTAACCCAACAGTTGAGGAAGAATGAAAATGGGCAACACAGATGGAACATTATATTGAGTACATAACTTTTTTTTTATTTTATTAACTTATTTTATATCTTTGAAAAAATCTCTTTTACATGTTTTTCCCTATACCTTTTTTTACTTTTACATTTCAGAAACACATGTTGCATAGTTTCTTCTTGACAATGTGAACAAATTCCATCATTTTTCTTTTTGCATGGCTTATTTCCTTTTACTGGCAATTTATCTATTACCAGTCTCCAAAAGAATCTTGACATTCTACTTTCGGATTATACCATTTGTTTCTTATTTTTCTAGCTTTAAATTTTTTCATCTGTTATATTTCCCCATAGTTTTACATAGAAATGTTGCATCATTATGTTCTTATACCATACATTTCTATCTTTTTCTGTCATCAATTTTTATTTTCCACAAAAAAAAAATTTTGGTAACATTTTATTTCTTCATTTATACACTCTTTCTCTCTTTTACTCTCTTTTACCATACCCAAAATTTATCATACTTATACAGTTTTACTACTAATCTCTCATCTTTTTCATTTATCTACTTTAACACTTTGTACAAATTTAATGAAGCCACATATTCCATTGAGTTAATTAACCCTAAACCTCCTTATTCTTTATTTATATACAAAACTCCTCTTTTTATGGGGTTTAATCTAGAACCCTGTATAAATGAAAAAAATCTGCATAAATTCCTTTTCAAATACTGCTGGCAGCAGAAATTCACTTGCTAAGTATTCTGTTTTTCCCATCAGTACTGAATTTATCAAATGAGCCTTTTTTCTGAATGATAATGTATATGGGGTCTATATCATATGAGCGAACGTTCATAATATCTAATGTACTGGACCTTGAACCCCCACACTCCCCACTAAATATATTTTCCAACTCCGAGATCGCACTACAGTGAGGAAAGGGAAAATATCCCATTCTTCACTGTACAGCAATCTCAGAAAAAGCACTTTGAGGTCCAGTACGTTCGATATTATGAGCATTCGCAATTTGAGCGATTCACTCATATGATATAGACCCTGTATATGTTCTCCAGAAAAGACAGGTTTGTTTTATTTCTTCTGTTGTTTTTTTTTCCAATTGAATTCAACTTACATCTTTATTCCCAAATTTTATACCTAACACAGAAATTTCATTCATTGTAAAATATATACCATCTAGCTTTATTACTTCACTTAAACCTTTATTTTTTCTCTTTACTTAAAGCCATCTCTATAACCTCTAGACACTCATTTGTGCAAATTATTACTTTTTTAAATTATTTTTTTTTGCAATTATTATAATGCCATCTGCATATGTTAACAGAACTGGAATTATTAATTCTTCAGGTATCATATACCTCACCTCCTTTATTTTGTAATTTATTTCACATACTATCACATTCATAACTAATGTAAAGAGTATACAGCTCATTGGACATCCCTCCCTGTCTTACACCACTCTTCATATGTAACTGTTGTCTTAACCAGCCATTTACAAGTATATTTACTTTATTATTGCTATGCAATAACATACATAATTTCATAAGTTTACCCCTTATATTATATTATTTCACTATTACCCATAAGATTTCATGTCCAGTTGTGTCAATCATGATTTTTGCTTCTTCTTTTCTAGTCATATCATCCACAACTTTTCTATCTTTAATTCTTGATAACCCTTCCCCTTTAAACTATATATACTATCATTTATAATATTTTCCATTTTAGTTTCAAATTTATTTTGTATTATTTAAAAAAAAAATCTTATAATTATTTTTACTCAATACTATGGGTGTCCAGTTTTTAACTGTCTTCTATCTTCCTTCTTCCATGTGAATTTAAGTATTTAACTACATAATTCTTTATACATGAAACCTTCATTTAACCATTCATTCATAATCTTTAAAAATATTTTTGTCAATCCCTTAAATTTGGTATACATTTCATACTTTATTCCATTTGGTCCTGCAGCTGAATCTAAATGTACTTGTCCTAGTACTTTATCTAGCTTGTGTAAAGAAATATCCTTTTCTTACTCTTTATTCTCTTTTTCTGTTAACCTTTTTACTTTTCATGTTTTATTCACTACGTTCTTTTTTCTTTAAACATTTCTTGTACATATTGTACTATGCTATTCATAATCTTTTCTTGAGTTATTTCTATTTCTCCTTTTACATTTTTTATTTCTCTCGTTACATTATCAGCTTTCATTTACTAATCTGCTTAAGTAACTCAAAACTTCTCTTTTTCCTTGTAAAGAATATCTTTGTTTATATAAAATTATTTTATTTTTTTTTATTTCTTTCAGATTTTTTTTGTCAAAATAGTTTTTATCATAGTGGTTAAATCTTCTAATGCATCATTTGTTGTTTTGCATTTTTCTATCTCTACATTTCTCACACCATATTGCCACCGTAAAAGCATTTTTTAATATTTTTTCCTTAAATATCATTCACCAATCAGACCAGTTTTTTTTTAAAATGCTCTCATAGTGATATAATCGTACCACATTTGTATTACTAATCCCTTTCCTTCTTCATTTCATGCTTTTTCATTTATCCTTTTATTTATTAGCCTATTTTATATAGTCCATGTTTGCCTTTATCTCTAGCCATAATGCTAGATGGTCAGAAAATCCTGTTTCAACTGCATCCTCTTCTCCTATAACTAAACCTTCTAATTCTATAAAATAATCCATTTCAGTTCTATACATACCCCCTTTTCTAAATCTATGAATTTTTGTCCCAAAGTTTTAACTTACCACATCTTATTACTTCTAGCATTTTTCTTATATCATTACATTTCTTTTTACGCTTGCCTCTTAAATCACAAATTAAAGTCTGTTGTTATTATCATATTCATATTTATCACTATATAGTCTAAAATCCAATGAAATAAGCTTTCTCTTTTGTTACAATTAGTATAAGCATATAATGTTATAATTCTATATACTTGTTCTTTCCATTTTAAATCCACAATGGTTAACCTTCACAATTTTTCTAAAGCTACATCTAATGTCTTTACTGTATCTGTAAACAATATGGCTATTCCAGAACATCCCTCATTTTCCAAATTCTAGATTATCTTTCCTCCCCATAGTTTCTCTGTCTTTCTTCATTTGTTAAAACACTTGTGCCCTCTAATATAATTACAGCTATATCACATGTATTGCACCACTCCAAAATCCATATTCTTCTTACTATATTCTTAATACTATTCACATTTACAGAAAGCACTCTAAAATTTTCTTTTTCCCTTTTCCTTAGATTCATGGTTTCATAAGCTTATAGCTAATTACAAGTTTAGCTTTCTTAATAGGCCATTCTAAGCCTAGGCAATTTCCCTCCCAAAGCTAAGAATCAAACACTGTACTTTGGGCCTGTGAGTCAAACACCTTAACCATTATACAAATCCTAATCATTAGTTGTATATATATTCTTTTTCATCCATTTCCTTTCTTTTTCTTTTGCACTTATCCCTTTAAATTCACATTTATGTCTCTTACCCTTTTACCAATAGATTTTTTCTTTTACTACCTCCCAATTTATGTCTTCTTCATTAATTATTTCAGAACATTCTTCCATGTCCTTTTTATTATTTTTTGTCATCTAATTGTTTTCCATTTCTACTACTTCAAAAATGTCATCTTTGTTCATTTTCTTCTTTTTCATTTTCTTTGTCCATACTCTTATTTTAAATTTTTTGCTATTTACCTATAAATGACTATTTTTTAAATTTATAGCATTTCAATTCACTTTTATTCATCATGTCCTGTTTCCCCATAAATATAGCATTTTCTTTTGTCACTGTTACTTATCAAAAGTCCTTCTTTTCCACATAAAAAAGACATGTTTGGGGTATTCCCCAGTATTTTACAACACCCCTATTCCACTCCATATTTATCATGCTTGGTGTATGTGTACTTTTTTCTCTTTCTATTTTTAACACAATATTACAATCTCAGCCACCAGTCCATAAACACCTTTTGCCATAAATGTTTGCAATGTTCAATACTTCTTTACATGTCCTTTTCAAAGTCTCTCTTTCTACCGCTGTTCAAAATTGTACATATATTTTGATTTTTGCTCCCCTATTACATGCATTTATCACATAAAGATTTCATGGATTGCAGACTTTCTTATTCCATATTCCGTGAGAAAAATTTCCATTGAAAAATTTCCATTGAAAAAACAGTCTCAAATATAATGTCACAAAATGTCGCTTTGTTATTAAGAATAAATGCTTTTACCTCATACTCTTTTACACCCAGAGGAAATGTTAAATTTTCCCACACTTCATACCTGTCCTTTTGAATCTTTATCACGTACTTGTGTTTTTCATTTTCTTCTGCCTTCTTTTCTGTTACTTCACTTTTGCCTTATTTTACTTTTTCTGCATGTGTTTTCTTTTCCACCTCAGCACTATAATTCAGGATTGTCATTGAATCATCCTTTTGTATTTTGCTACATAATGTCCCCCAGGAAACATCTCCTTCATTTTCTGGCTCACTCTGTACCATCATTTCTTTAAATAAATCACCCCACAGCCCTCTCAACTGGAGGGTTGTAATTATGTATCCACCATTGACTCATCTCCATCAAAAAGATTTCCTTGAAACAATATCTTAAAACTCTGCACACATTTTCCAGTCTTGATTTTTGCTTTCTCCTCCACTTTATTCATCACTCCATCATCTCCTTCTCTCTCCATCTACCTTCCTGTTTCTCCGGGCTGCCTCTGCACCTTAAATGGAAACAGGAAGTGCTCCTCCAAAATGTGTACCTCTCATAACAATGACGAGTAGGGGAAGTTCCCTGATGCCCTGGCCAAATTTCCCCTAATAGTATAAATGCCACCTTTGACCTTCCCTGAAAAGAGGTTACTAGCCTAGTGGGACTAACCAGGTCAACAAAGGATAAATAAATCTTACTTCCATGTGTATGTGTTCACTTAAAGAGTTTTTGAAGGTTTGCATAGTGTGATTATTTCTTACTTAATTTAGGAGACTATACCAGCTCAAAGGACCTAGATTGGAAAAGGCCCCTTCACCCATTACATTTTTTGAATTTGGGTCTGATTAGAGTGTGAGTATTATACTGGCTGCTTCTATGGGAGTAGCTTATTTCCCTGACTGGAAACAATATTTTAATAGGGGCACAATAAGCAATGGAAACAATTTTATAAATAACAGTGGCTTGGAGGTATTTTGCTTTTCTGGTTATGGGAAACCAATTAATGTTTTTTAATAGTTCACATAGGTATGTGCTCTAACCCTACCCTAACCCTACCCTTGTTCCTAACCCTAACCCTACATATTACTTTACAAAACCCCTTTCCTTAACAGTACCAATACCAAGATGAGATGAAACTTGATCTCCATATTTTAGCTGGGGTTTATTGATATGGGGCTTTTTAGAAGGAATATTCAATGTTTTTTGGTTTTCTCTTACTGGTTTTATGACTCTCTCCTTTTATTCTACCATTTGAGATTTGCTCTTTGGAATTTTCAATATTTTTTGAAGATCATTAGGGGATAGTAGATAAGAGATCTGATAGCATAGCTTTAAGGACCTTAGTGGTTATTGTTTCAGTATGAAGGGGCAAGCTATAGTGCCACCTAAGTACTTTTGTTGAGTAACATTAGGAATGTAGTTCCCTTGTTATCTGTACATAGAATAAGAAGTTCATAAGTAATTACAAGGCTACTGACCACAGATAGCCTTTTCTTTAAGCCTATCTTTGTTTCCCAACAGTAAGAATCCAACCCTGTGTCTGCAAGATAAACACCCTAACCATTACACCAATCCCCAAGCACATTACGAATAGACTCACTGCTGTTAAGCTTAAGGAAGATAGTTATCTAGTTGTGTGATCTATGTGGCCAATATGGCTTGGCAAACTCCCTTGCAAAGGAATATATACCTTCTAAGTTGCAACTGACTGATCCAACTACATGTATACTTTCATATTTAAAAGTAAATGGTGGGAAGAATTCGAGTGGTGCGGGTCAAGCAAATGAATCTTTCAGGCCACTCTTTCATTTTGACTTTATATCAGTGAATAGGGAAGAGAGAACTGAGCTAGCAATTTAATGACTCTTTACTGACAGATTACATAGTAAAGGAAATCATCTGTGTTCATAGTTCTGTCTTTCTTAATAGTATATGTGAGGATCAAATTCACCCAGAAATTTGACAGACAGATATTAAAGCCATAGTACATGCAGAGTCTTTCAAAAATAGATTAAGAAAAGAAATATCAGAGATACAAGTGAAAATGAATAGGTTAGAGAGGGGGTTCAATGAAAAGAGGCTAAGAGAAAGTAAGACAAACTACAACACTTGAAGGGGGGAAAAGCTAGACTTGCACTTTACACTTTATCTTTTTTTACCAGTAGTTATTTGTGTGGCATGCAAAATGAGGGCAGACTTTTCTGAACTATTAGCAGACATTCTTACATTGAATCAGCTGAAGCACCTTGTAAAGGCTCCTTGGACTTATGGGCAGAAGGCATACTATAACAGAAAGAGAGTTTAGAATTTGTCAGAAGAACCCAGGAAATGGAAAGGCTTGTGAATGAAGAGGTACAAAATAAGAATAAGAATATAGAAACTATAGTAAGGGAAGCTATATTGTGTATTACTGTCAAGTCATTTGAATAAATAAAGGAAATGGGAACACCAATACATAATAAAATAAACAAAGGGTCACTAATTAATGTTATTATTTAAGAATAAGCTAAAGAAAAAAATGTGCATGAGAAAAAAAGATACAGTACAATGTTTAATTGCAGCACAAATTTTAAGTTATGTAAAGTTGAACAAGTTAAAGAAGAGAAAAGACTACAGAAAGCTAGTTGTAGAAAACATATTACCATGTTTGGAAGCAGGTGGAGGAGAACAGCAGAATAAAAGAAAGGTTTAGAACATCCATTGGAAGGGAACAGGTCAGTGTTAGATAGAAGCAAGGCAGGAAAGAACCCTAGTAAGTGTAGAAATATTTAGGTATTAAGAAATAAGAGTTTATGATCTATTGGAATGTAAGAACAATGAACAGGATAATGATTATCCTATAATAGTAGCACAAAATAAATAAAATCTGTGATTAAATATTCGGGATGAAGACACAGGTAAAACATGTTTAGAAATGGAAAAAAGGTTGTACAAATCACATTGCAGATCCAAACGAAGAAAACAAAACCAAAATGATTATGATTACGTGAGTTGACAAAATAGAACTGGAAGAAGAAAAGGCAAAGTCATGGTTGTATGGAGGAAGTAACTGCGTTAAATTATACAAAATATAAACATTCTAATACCACTAGAAATAGTGGCAATATTAAAGTAAGACAGTGTATTAGTCACACAAAAGAGGATGCTATATGACAAACAAGGATGAGAGTATAACAGGTAAAAAAAAGATTTTGGTACTTGGTGATGATCATATAAAATATCAACCGAGACCTTGAACTACATCAGTAAAAGAAAAAAAAAACACATGGCTACATCTTTGTCAAGAGCCAGGTTGGTGAATTTAAATAAACTGACTCCAAAATTCTTAAGATTGCCAGAACCCTATGATGAGATAATAGCAGTGATGAGTACAAATGATCTTTGAGAAATAAAAATAAAACATATGGATGACACAGTAATGGCAATTTATAAAATGTGTAAACAAAACAAAATAACTACTTCAATGTCTATGTTTCAATGATTATCAATACTCAGAAGATGAGCTGGGAGGAAATTGTTGATTAGCATAACTGATTTACAAGACATGAAATTAATGATAATAAACGGTAATAAGGTCATTACAGAATATTTACAGAAAATATAGAAGTTTTGTAGATATTGCAAAGATAAGATAAAACAAATATCTAGCTACAGCATGTCTAATAATCATACAAAGTGCTTTATGTCAATGCCCAAAGTTTGAATAGCAAGATTGGAAAGCTTGATATTTTGGCTACAGAACAACTACATACTAATGTTATAGCCATTGCTGAGACATATAATATTTGAACATTAAATTCCTGGGATGTAATAGCATTTATAATTTATGACAAAGACGTTTGTGGGGGCAGTATGATACAATTTATTAAAGATCCATTTTCTGTGTTTATGCAAGATAAATTAGACAAAGCTAAATACTAAGTATTATTCAAAACAATTTAAACCCTTAACATACTGTTAAAGATGTTGTATAATGTTGAACAGATGTGGAAACTTTTTTTAGTAACATATTGGACATTATATTAACTAATTACAACGGATTAATTAAAATACAAAGATGGTGTTTAAGGGAATAATTTACCACCAAGCATGAGTATAGCAACATCACTCAATGTCTTTAAAATAAGTCTAGATGACTTTAAAGGCTTTAGAAAGAAGTATATTTCATGGGTTAAATGATTATTCATTCATTGATGGCATTGTCACCTAAATGCAGAATGATACAAACTGTGAGACTACGATACATTACTAAATAGAGAAAAATGTTCTATGTGTCTTGGATTCAGCCAATGTACTAGTTAGTTATATGAAAATGTACGCTAATCAATACCTGGTAATCATCTCTAACATTACAGTGAAAAGGATCTCAAGGATTTCAAAGAGCATACCTTAATGGGTAGATTTAACATGCCAATAGATTTTGATAAGGTGTTTCAGAAAAGTTCAAGACAGGTAAAGCAGTACATCTGCATGAATTTACAGTGCCCTTTTGTAAAATATTTAAGCATAAAACAGCTTCAATATGTAGCAGATTATGCGTTCATATAAGAGATAATGGTATACATGATTCCCATTTAAACCAATCTCCCAGCATATTTATGCTTAAATTGGGCATAGACAAAACTCTCTTAAATAAATACAGACCAATAACTGTTATTAACATAGATGTGAAGATCCTGATAGATATTATGACCAGCAGATTGAAGTAATTAACTACAAGCCTAATCTTTAGTTTACCGGAAGGTCTCCTAGTTTCCCTCCAAGCACAGGAAAATAACACAGTTCTAGATTTACAGTTACTGAACTGTTTAACCACATATTTTTTTAGAAGTCAGTGCTAACATTGTATGATTTAAAGGCATTCAAAAGGTTAATATCCTTACTACAACTCCATGGAGCTTTCAGATTTCCAACTTCTTTTACTCAGCTGGCAAAACATATGCGTGACATAACCTCCTCTGAGACTGAAGGTGTGGGCTTCTTCCAGACCCAATAAAGATAAGTGCAGATACCAGACAGAGATGTGGTCTGTCATTCTACCATTTTATACTTAAGAACCTCTTTTTTATTTTGTCTTGATGCATTTACTAACAAATGGCGCTAGATATAAGGAGAGAGGGATAAGAATAATGGAGCATGCAGATGATATTATGGTATATTTAGAAATCATACTATTCCCTATTCATATTACTGTCCACCACTGGGACCTACGGTACATTCTCTAAGTACATATTAAAATAGGATAAATCAGTACTTTGGCCTCTAAGTAATTGCAATGCCTTTATGAATTATCAAGTATATTGTCATACAGTGTCAGTGTTGCAACAGGTAGCACACTTGCCTTTGGTGCAGAAGGCTATGGGTTCTCTTCCCAAACCAGAAAGATTAATTGATGACATTGTAGTGCAGCATAATGGCAATGCTACACTAAACAGTGTGCCATCATTCAGATGAGATGTTAAATGAGGCCCCATCTGCTTGAGTTGGTGGTAGCTCAGGTGGATGTAAAAGATCCCATGCCATGTATCAAAAAGAGTAGGTGAAGTTCCCTGATGCCCTGGTCAAATATCCCTGGTAGTATAACTACTACCATGGGTCTCACCTGAAAAGAGACTACTAGTCCAGTGGGACTTACCCAATCGGCAAAGAATAAAGAAAAAAAATGTTTTTGATTAAACAGAGGGGATTTGACTGTCCCAGTGGGTGTAAACTACTTTGAGGCATACTTTTCAACTGTACAGATTTTCACAGAATGTCCACATTTTTGACTAATATTTTTGGTCTATTTCTCATAGACTTTGCGGTTTTCTGGAAAATCACTGAGGACTGAAGTCTTTAAATAATGACTTATAGTGGTGGTGCTGCGGTAGTGTTGTCGCCTCCCAGTAAGATGCTGTCCGGTTCAATTCTCAGCTAGAGCGTCTTCTGCATGGAGACATGCGTGAATGAGTGTACCTTCGTTGAAGGTTGTGCGTCAGGCCTGGCAAGCTGGTACGTAAAAATCAACTGCCAATCATTAGCGGACCGGAGTTCCGCTGTGGTGACCCCTAACAGGGAAAAGCCGAAGGACACAAACACAAACAATTTGAGTTTCAGACTTCATATCCTTCATAAACAAAACCTGCTGTTCCACAAATTCCTAAGTTTATAAGGACAATACTTAAACTCTATCCCTATTTTTGGCCCTTTGTCCCACCTTTATTTTGTCTACATGTCTACACTAAAAGGTTGAGAGGCATGCTTAGAAGTAATACTGTATGTACAGGCTCCCAAATTAGTCTTATTGGAAAGGGTTTTACCTTCTTATTACAAATCACTAGTATGGCCGTAACTTAATATGGACAAAGGACTATTAATGGTATGGCATTTGTAGACTTAAAGCTCTCATTTGATTTGGTTGCCTAAGCATTCCTCATTTTCAAAGTTTAATCAACTTGTTTTTTTATTCAGCTATTTCTCAAGTGGGTTAACATTTACTTAACTAATTGTTAAAGCTCAGTATATTTTTGATTCACCAACTTTCATACCACCAACCTAAAACTGGTCTACAACAAGTCTCCATTGTTCAATTCATATTATACAATGACTGGCCATTAATATTCCAAACGAGCATGCTGATTGGTCAGCCTGAGCAGTGTGCCTATTGTAAATTGAGCATATACCAATAGAAAAAAGTCAGGTCACCCAGACTTTTTTCTATTAATATATGCTGTAGAAACTCTATTTTTTTAAATACATTTTAGCAGTAAAAACATTTAAAATTTTCGAGCTTGACTACTCAACTACATATAAGTAGACCAGAGTGAGATTCAATCGCCTTTAAGGAGGCCTACCACAATAGCATGTATCTAGCAACTTTTACTTATTTTATTGTTTTCATTTTAAATAAAACAGTTTAATGGATATCAGATACTATAGCGGAAAGCTGCAAAAGAAAAAAAATAATGTCTTTTTGAAGGACTTTCTCTTGCTCAATAAAGAACTTGGTACAACAGTAGAATGCTTTCTACAAAAATATCTATAGAAAACACTCACGCACCTTGTACCCTACATAATACAAAACTGTTAACAGTGAAGATGCCGGTGTATACAAATAAAGATAAAGTTAACGTTTGTAAGGGATGTTAAAGTGAAGAGCACAAGTGGCATTCTGAAGAGCATTGTGACGGGACAGAGAAAAATGAAAGGAAAATTGGGTACATTATACAAAACTAAGGAAACATATTTGATTATTCTTTTATTTTTCTTTGTTCCATCTCTCCCGCATGCTGAAAGTCTCCCGATTTCTTTTTTTTTTTTTAATTAAAAAAAAAAAAAAAAAGCAATGGATATCTTCCTTTCTCCATTGCTTCCTTTACTGCGTGAGAACAAAAGTCCCATACGCACGCGCAGTAAATCAGGAAAGCCCCAGAATACCAGGGGAAAAATGCAGAAGAGCAGCATGGCGCTGTTATACAAGGACATTATTTAAGAAAAGTAACTGACTTTTTTCTTAAATAATGTCATTCTATAATAGCCCTTGTGACCAAACCATGCCAGCCGTGGTAAATCCAGCATTACCCATACCAAGCCTTGGGTTATTGCTATATTATTCCTCCCTCTCTATTAATATCTTCTGCTCAGACTTCCCAAACATTAAAAGCATTCTGAATGTTGATGACTTAGTACTTCACAAAGAAGTCAGAGGCATTATTAAATCAGGCACAGGCTTCAAAACCAGCATAACAGCATATGTATCTGACAAACCTTGGATATTAAAAAGTAACTAAACTGATTAAGTTGGTGGAATATCTTCACTAATTATAAAATTTTTATGACTCTCTCCAGTGTACTACATAACTGAGGAACTATCTTTATCTCTTTCCTAAGCAAACATTAATGAAAGCTTCAAGGCTTTAAGGGCTTTCATCATATCCAGTTTCCAACCCCTATATGACTGTCTTTCTCTACTGGAATGGTTCTTTATTTACTGTTTCATTACAGTAGAAAGAGTGTCAGCACTGCAAATGTAAGTTTGCGCATATTGTTCAGTGTTCTATTCAGTAAATCAACATGGCAAGGGGGTCAGAAGCATGTAGCTAGACTTATTTTAGTATTCTAAATGCATTACCTCAGATAAGCTTAACTTACTACAGTTTTATAAAATGTGTATTATATGTTTTATATCTGCATCTAGGGTATTACAAATGTGGCAAAAATGTAGACAGGAACATTAAACGATGCCAGTGTTGCTAGTGTGTTGTAACTACTGTGATTATTTATAAATTGTATAAATTGGAATTTAATGAAGGAGATAAAAATCATACCCTACATTTGTCACATTCATAGGTATCTCCCTCCTTCTGCAAAATTCTACTCTAGTATTTCAGTATTTATAAAGCTATTTCTCCACTCACTCCACAATCTCCTAATAAGTATTTGCCATTGTGCTTTTTAAGGTAGACCTTTGCATCCATTCTCCTGGCAAGTTCAGGGACTTGATTTGAGTTGGCAAAATGAGTACATATTTAAGCAGAGCTGTAATGCACTGCTTAAGCATTATCCAATCACATGCTTTCAAGTTCCATCTTTATATCAGTGTTTTCTGGTCCTTTCACAAGATATGCCAAGATGAAATATTATGATCCTGTATGAAATTCTATGATATGACTTATAATTAATATTAGAATAATGTACTGATGTCTTTCAGTATATGGTTTATTTGTAATGCTGGTGGGCATTAGTATAAAAATGCTTTCTGAAGAAACGTGTTCTTGTTGTATACCTAGAATTCCAAATATTAATAATTCTTTACCTTTTGTTATATGAGTAAGAATTCTGTAAGTGGTCCTCATGCTTTTTGAGGCAAAGAAGTCTCTAATTAAAAATATTTCCAATCTGTATTTCAATGATAATGTTCACACGTAGTTCTTAAAGGATTAATGGGGTATCAGCCCCAGTTACACAAAATATGGCCCACTGGAAGTATGCATCACTATTAAGTTCTGAAGAAATAAATTACTTTATGGATGGGAGATAGGAAATTCACCCCAGGGATCACGTCAGTCGCCCTGCTAGACAGAGGTCCAGGGAAGTAAATATTGTGGGAAGAAATATCCAGGGAATTGTTATGGCTAGGCTTGTATAGGCCCTAGGGCCGATAGCCTAGTACCAGCCTATGAACCTAGTCAGTGATATACTGTTAGAAAGTTTCTTATTTGCACTGAGTTTGTAGCATGGTCCAGCATTCTTAATTTCTTTGGTTTGCGGACATGATTTATCTCATCACATAGCATCTCACTGCTGGTACTTCTTTGTTTTTTTTTTTCTTTGCAGTCAGCTTAACATGCATTTTTCAGAGTCAGCTAGGAAACATTACATTACATATATTAGGCAAATGCAGACTGAGGGAATCAAACCCAGGAATACAGGATGACATCCACTAAGTAGTTCATACCCTTAATCCTGAGCACTAATGTGCCACCAGCAATGTGATAAGTAATTGTATTCTGTTTTTTATTTTATTACCTGATATTGCCAAAATATGCACACACATGCATATTTGTATGTATATTAATGCTTTGCAGAATGTGAAACATTTTGTCCTTTGGAATTTTAAAATCATCTTTATTTAATTTTGGGGAGCAATTCTCTCTCTCTCTCTGCCTTCTAGCTTCTTTTTATTTTTCCACCTTTTTCTGTATGTGTCTGTGCCCATGGCCTCCTTTATACAGAGTATACGCAATATGGGCTCATGCAATAACTTATATTTTTTATTTCATTACACCTTATTTTGTAATGAGTTAATGTTACAGTTGGTCTGTAGTATTCACTTACTCTGTCTCCTTCTGCTGTTGAACAAGATGAATATGACAGCACAATCTCACTCTACAGTCATTTTACATTCCATCAGTGTAACAAATAAGCTGAGAAGAACCAAGGCAGACCCTTATTAGTGGAAACCAAATCGGGGTCTTCGAAGATTTGATCCATCTGTGGGGAATTCATTAGGTAACCTTTTTGCCTCCTCTCCAAATATTCAACTGTCAAAATTCTGTTCCAGGACTCCATGCAGGAAGGCCTAGAAAACAGAAGCCTTTTCTTTTCCTTGGGCAGAAATGTTCCCACATTCTTTTCAACCCTTTCCTTTGATTTCCAGGGTACCTCTAAAGATTCAGAAAGCTCTAAAGATTATTGTAGTGACTCCCTTCTGTTCTAGGCAGGAGCGGTTCTCCTTTCTTTTGGAATTGGCCAGGATCTATTACCACATGCTTCCTCACAGACTGGATTTACTCACACAAGATTGAGGGTGTTTGGTGCATCCTGACCCCAAATAACTACAACTGACTGCTTGGATGATAAAGTCTTAATATCTTTTAAGCACCTGTTTCCCAAGGACATGCAGCTGTTATTAATGGAGACAAAAAAGCCTACTACTAGAAAATCATATAAGCAAATGGAAAAGGTTTTTTAGCTGTTGCCAAAAAAAAAAAAAAAACTAGCATTCAGTCAGGGCTAGTGTATCTTGGATTTTAAAAATTTTGTTTGAGTTGCTAACTTATCTTACTTTTCTATCAAGGTTCATTTATCGTCCATTTCGGCTTGTCTGCCCATGGATTCTCCTCTTTCAATGCAATCTCTTGTAAAAATATTTTTAAAAGGAGTGCTAAATAAGAAGCCTTCCAGAAAACTGCTGACTCTTCCTTGGAATCTTAATTTTGTTTTAGAAAAGCTAACATTTGCTCTATTTGAACCAGCTAACCTGGCTGATTGGTCCAATCCCTGCAAGACGTGTATCTGGGTTGCAGTCTCTTATGGTGTGTCAGCCTTATCTTATCTTCCACAGAGACAGGATTTCTTTTACAACTAACCCTCATTTTATACCTAAAGTGATGCCAGACTTTAAGCCAATCTGTCCATCTCCCTATTTAAGCCAAATCTGTCCATCTCCCTACTTTCTTCCTAGAACCCAAACAATAAAGGAGAAATGATACTTCAAACACTGGATCTGTTAAACAGACAATTCAGGTACTATCTTGACAGAACAAAGTCATCAGCAGCAGAGTGTTCAGTGTGAAGAACATAGTACAGTTGTGTAAATACATTTACCACAACAATAAATGTTTGAGTGATCACTGCTGCAATAGCTGCTCACTCCCTCCACCCTCTTGTTTTTTGTGTGCTTTTTATGGTAGGGTGTATATATGTATTTGTTTTTCCTTTTCCTAGTAATGTCCTCTCAGGGCTTAGTTTCCCTTTCTCAGTTGACATGAAAGTTCTGAAGAGCTTGGTGCCCAAACACAACTTTTTAGTCAGCTCAGTTTGAGCTGACCGATGACCTGGGCATGTGGAAGGTGCCTTAACGTTTTGGAAGCTTACTGGGCCCTCAGGCCTCCTCTGAAAATGGGCTCTTCCCATTTGGACTTTCTCAGTCAATAAAGACAAATAAATATCCTATACAAGCTATAATCCCTTCAGCTAAGGCTAGTACAGCAATGATCATTCAAACATGTACTGTTATGGTAAGTTTACTTACACACGTGCATCTTTTTATCTGTTTTCTAAGCAAGTAAGACCACTGTGCACACCTACCTTTGCATTAGGGCCGTTATGAAGTCGTGTTTGTTTGACTTGCTGAAAGCCACACTTTTTTGCAAGTGGAGACAAAAGGAATCAAACCCAGTACAACATTCTATAGCAGTTCATAACCTTAACTCTGTGTACCAAACTGCCAGAAACTGCTAGCAAACAATTTGAGGTCTTTTTCTAAAAAGTTCTATCATTGTCCGGCTCTATTATGCTATTTTTCTAATCAACTGAACACTGAAACAGTTTGTAGACATCTAAGTGCTTTCTCTTACAGAAACACATCATGGTCATTGCAAGAATGTATACTGTTGACTTCTGAAGGCTTAATTTAATTAATTAAATAATTAAATCAGCACTTGAAAGTGGCTAAAACACATTTACAATTAAGTACACATTTGCAAGTAAGCCAGTGCTTTTAAAATTACATGCAGACCAAATTAAAATACTGAAAACATTAAAGCAAAAGTTGCTTAAAATATTTCTAATGACATTTACTGCACTGTACAGTGCACAGACTGTTTTACTAAAACAGAACAACTTGCAGAAGTTTCTAGACTACCTCTTCCTTTGTGGTTTTCCTTACTCATGGGGGCTGGCAAGAAGGTAACTCAGTTTACCACTGCTGGTGTGTTTCAAAGGAGAATCTAAGTGGGTAGGCAAAACTGAAAGGAGTCACAGTATGAGTTGGCCAGGAAGTGTGTGGTTTATCTAAAACTATTCTACTGAAAGAGAAGAAGAAGACTGGAACAGATTACTGAAAGAAACAGTCAACAACCACTTTTGTGTCATGTGTTTAAGATTTTGTTAGGGCAGCTTTAGCACTGCAGTGGACCAGGGAGTAAACGCAGATAGGGATTATTTAGGGAAAGGACAGAGAAGTTTGAGAAACATGGTGGCTCACTGGCTAATATTTCAGCCTTCCCATCTTAGGGTTTAGTTCTAATCTCTGGATCCTGTCCTTGTAGAATCTGCATGCTCCCTCTGTGCCTGTGTGGGGGCATTCCAGTTTACAGTCTCCTACACTTCCCAAAAGCATATTGTATGACTGGCTACTCTAAACTCTTCCTGTTCTTATGGCATTTAACCTTGTTCTTAAAGCATGGGTCCTGGATGAAAAAGGTCAAAGAAGGGCCAGTTCACTTAGTTAAAAAAAGAAAGAAAATGAAAGATGCAGCTCTTATTCAGAAAACTTGTATAAGAAAACAAAGGAAATATTGCAGCCTGGTCTGATCATGAAGAGTTTCTAACTCTTATCTTTTTTTATGCATCAGTAATTGATAAGACATTATAAAGAACAATTATGTTTTTTGCACAGATATGCCCTGTTAAAATTAATGGGTATTCAACAGTACTTGTCAGAATTCTTGCTGTTTGCTCAATTGTATAAGACTTTAGCAGAGCATCACTTAAGCTATGCATATGCTGTCTGTTGTCAGAAGTGAGATGCTTTTTTTGTTTTTCAGTGCTAATCCTTCTAGTCATATCACTAAACAGCCTCCCATCACACTCCTCAACAGTCAACTTTCATTGGTTTGTATGAGTCCAAGCAAGTTGTTTAAACATATTGCTGGGTCAGCCTAGAAAACAGGTGCATGTGCATTGTGAGCTTACCCAATTAACAAATAAATTAAAAAAATAAAATTATGTAATGCTCATTGGAGGAAAACATGGGAAGTGATTGAAAGCTGGAACCATTCCTGTAAGGAGGATAAAAACAATTAATTGGCTCCAACCTAGGGACAGCTGAATCTAAGGTATATCCGGAAAAAAGGGAAAGATAATCATAACAAAACACAAAATTACACCGCAGGAAGGACCCATGGCAAAGCCAGACAATTCAGCATAACTTAGGCAAGGATGACTAAAATATCCAGTACATAACATACTAAATAATGGGTCTATATTAGAACATCGAAGTTTCAAAACTTTGAATGTTCTAATATCGACCCCTATTCAGTGAACGCTGACAACATCGAACATGCAGAACAGCAAATTTTTTCCTAGGGAAAAAAAATCGCTGTTCCAAAACACATACACACAACACAAGCACACCAAACACACAGCAATCCACACACATGCACCTAAAATCTTACATCTAACCCTACACTAAACTGTACATACACCACTAACTATCCACTTACCTTAACCCAAACCCTAACCCTAAGGTCCATCACTATCGCACACTCACCTCACCCACGCCCTAACCTTAACTCACCTACCCCACCCTAACCTTCACATCCACACAATTGAACACTTACCTGACCCGCGCCCTAACCCTAACTCACCTAATCCGCCCTAACCCTCATGTCCACACAATCGCACACATACCAAACCCGTGCCCTAACCCTAACTCACTTAACCCGCGCCCAATCACACACTTACCTGAACCAGACTCGTAACTTTCCACCACAGCACTGAAAATAGTGAAGCGACAGAACCGGACAACTGAATTCTTTCCCTAGGAAAAAATTTGTTTTTCTGTAGCTTCGCTATTTTCAGCGTTCACTGAATAGGGGTCGATATTAAAACATTCGAAGTTTTAAAACTTCAGTGTTCTAATATAGAGCCTAAATAGTAACAAGAACAGATTTCTTGATTCAGCCAGCTCCACAGCAGAGAGCGGTGAAGCCCTGTGATTGTGACTCATATAACTCAGATGCTGGGTGAGCTCATGAGAGAAGTGGGAGTGAAAGTCCTAAACTGGTTCAGCTATACAGATATGTATATATATATAAATATATATATATATATATATATATATATATATATATATATATATA